>NW_019154105.1:74587214-74753394 GCF_002288905.1 Enhydra lutris kenyoni | reverse complement strand
ATTGCACTACTGGGTATTTACCCTAAAGATACAAATGTAGTGATCCAAAGGGGCACGTGCACCCGAATGTTTATAGCAGCAATGTCTACAATAGCCAAACTATGGAAAGAACCTAGATGTCCATCAACAGATGAATGGATAAAGAAGATGTGGTATATATACACAATGGAATACTATGCAGCCATCAAAAGAAATGAAATCTTGCCATTTGCGACGACGTGGATGGAACTAGAGGGTATCATGCTTAGCGAAATAAGTCAATCGGAGAAAGACAACTATCATATGATCTCCCTGATATGAGGGAGAGGAGATGCAACATGGTGGGTTAAGGGGGTAGGAGAAGAGTAAATGAAACAAGATGGGATTGGGAGGGAGACAAACCATAAGTGACTCTTAATCTCAGAAAACAAACTGAGGGTTAATGGGAGGAGGGGGGTTGGGGGGGTGGGATTATGGACATTGGGGAGGCTATGTGCTATGGTGAGTGCTGTGAAGTGTGTAAACCTGGCGATTCACAGACCTGTACCCCTGGGGATAAAAATATATGTTTATAAAAAATAAAATTAAAAAAAAATTTAGAGAGGATTTCTTTAACCATGGTGCATAAGCAATTCACCTTTTTATGGTCTCAGTTTATCTTTTTAATTATTGTTCCCGTAAGGTCTTCAATTTCAGAATTATAACTTTTTTGTAAAGAAATTTTATTACACATTTTAAATATTCCATAAGTTTAGGAAGTATGTTGAAATGCTGCATACCCTATAAGCTCACTTCATAAAAACAAAACAAACAAACAAAATCCATATTCTTCATGTAGAATTGAGGATGATTCACTGTTGATCTACAAGAAAAAAATAAAGCCATTTATACATTTATTATTAGCTCATTGATTATATAGATGAAGAAGTCTCATACAAATGAATAGACTTATTCATTTTCTCCTAAACAATATCCTTCTCCTTAAAACATTAAATGGGATGTTTTGTACAATAGTATAGTTTTATTACAATAAATTACTTTCTGCTAAGAGGCTCCTTAGTAGAAGACTTAGATAATGTGAGTTGCTATCTTGCTACTTTTTCATTTTAAAACAAACATGATCAGGAAAAATGTATGAGTGTATTTTTATTGAAATAAATATTACTTAGCAAAATCTCGAAGCTTTATATGGTCTTTTGTTTTGTATAGCTGTGGCATCTTATTCAACTAAACTACAAATAGGATACATGGAAATTATTTCCTATATCCTTAGGCATCTATTCCCTTCTTGTTAATGCAATGCCTGAGAGGCTCTATTGGGAAAATGAAACATTTTCTCAAATAGGATTAAATGGTTGTATATTTCATTGTTTTGGGGATATAGTAACAGAAGTATCTTCTAATAGCACTTAGTGCTTATTAAATACAAGTTGATGACAATGATTGATATAGACCACAGTAGGGATTAGGCTATTATTGTTACATTGCTTGCTTATACACATTGTGGGAAATGTTTATACACTGTAGATATCCCTGAAATATGAGAAAATGTTGATTTACATGATATACAAAAAGTATAGCAATTTAAAAAATTTCTACTGGTGATCATAACTCAGTGTGGTTGTGTTGTCAGTCTCCTTATATTTTGACCCCAAGATGAAAATTTTAGAGTTAAGTGAGTACAGGCAGTATGTCAGGACTTATATCTGAGTGAGAAGTTGTCACGGTTAGGGATATGTATTTCAAGGATCATAAATCTTTATTTTTTTATTCTGGCATATGCTAAAATAATACTGAGAAATGCATTTTGATTCAGCTTTTTTTATTTTTTAACATAGTCTGTTTTAGTTTAAAGGTAGTGACTCCAATATTCTCCTCATCTCACTGAGCAGATAACCTTGTTCCTCTTTTAATGTTACAAAAACAATCACACATGGATGTGCTCACTTACATCCATTAAATCTCCCAGCTCATTTGTATTTGTATATTCTGGTTTTCTCCAGTTACAATTGCAGGAAATGTTATTTATCAAATGCTAACCTCTCTTGCTCTGGATGCCCTCTGCTGTTCTTTCTCAAGGATTTTGCGTCTTGATTACCCCTCTTTCTTGCAAGATTGTTTTCTCTTCTCTCTACCAATTCAGTTAACAAAGAAATATGCAAAAAACCTCTGATTAAAAAAAAAAAAAACTAGTAAAAAATCCTCATTTCATCTCACTTTTCCTATTTACTTCTATGTTTTTCTGATTGTCTTTACAATAAAACCCCTTGAAAAAATTATCTTCAATTGCATTTTCACTTCTTCTTCCTCTTCCATTTTTTTCCTAAAATCATTCCAAATGACTCCACATTTTGCACTTCATGGAGGCTGCTTTTATAATAGTAGCTTTGCAAAATTTATCAATTGTTTGAGTTTATCTTTACCTTTCAACAGCAGTCAACACAGTTGACAACTCTTAAACAATTTATTCTTTTGACTTTAGTTCTACTATTTTCCTGGAGATTCTTTCTTCCATTTTGGTTTCTCTTTCTCAAACCTCATTGCTACTTTCTTGTATTTCTACTGGGCATGTAATGTTGAAGAGCCCTAGAGCTCAGTTCTAAGTCCTTTTCTCTGCTTCAAATAATTTTTTTCTCTAGATAATTAATCTCATTAATCTCATAATTAATCAATAATGGCTTTAAATAATATCTACATGATCTAAGATTTATTTCTCTGTAATTGAAGTATATAGACTCATTTCCAAGAAGTCCATTCAATTCTCTCCCTTGGGTGGGAAATATTCATATTAAATTTAACAGGACCAAACAAAAGTACTTGTTGTCACTCCAAAATGTGCACATTCTGCTGTCTTCTTTGTATCAGTAGATGCCACCATTACCTATCAGGTTGCCCAAGTCAACACTAAAAATCATTCTTGATTTCTCTCTTTCTTTCACCATAGTATCCAATCCACTAGCAACTCGTGTGATATAACTTCCAAAATGTATCTTGAAAATATATTCCCCCTTTATTCAACTCTCTACCTAGCAAGCAGAACATTCTTTTAAGAATTTAAAGCCAAGCCAGGTTATATATCTATACATACATGCCAGTTTAAATACTTTACTTCAGTGACTCCTTATCATCACATAGAATCTTTACATCATGCTTAGGATTTTAATATTTACTTAGAATAAACTTCTGATTCTGGTTATAGAGTCCCGATTTGCTACTTTTACTTCTCTGTGCACATCTTTCTGTGCTTTCATCAAACTGGCATTCCTTGTATCTTAGCATGTTGTAGAAGCTTTCTTCTTTGTACAGAATACTACTCCCTCTTCCTGGAATATTCTTCCCCTTAATCTTAGAATATCTGGATCTTTCATAAAAGTTAAGCCCAGAGATGTAGTGCTGGTTATACAGACCATTCACAGCGGCCATATTCAGGTCTTAGTTCAAATTAGCCATGGAGAGAGGTTTTCTTATTAATGAAGCTAAAAACAAAAACAAAAACAAAACAACAACAAAATACAGAGTAATTTGTGGAATGTGGGAAAGGAGAAATACAGATGAATGACTTCAAACTGTTATCTTTATGTGAAAGCCTCTGTTGATATTTAAAAAATATATATTTGTAAAAATCATTGATTTTGACACATCTCTCCCCCCAAGAATAAGCTTTACAAAATCATAGAAGTTGACAATCTTGTAAATTACTCTAGTTTCATCCAGATAGAAAACAAGTACATAAAAATGTATTTGTTGAACAATAAAAAGTAAGTAAATTAAGTAGAAAGAGCATGTAATTTTAAATCAAAGGATTTGAGTTCAGTTCTAGGTTCTTTGGACCCTCTGCAACTTTGAGTAAATCTACTGTCCTCTTTAGGACCAAGTTACCTCATCTTTAAAATGGGAATAATAATTCTAATAATAAAGTCTCAGTTCTAGAGAGATATTTTGAGTCCTAAATGAGATTCACATGCACACTTGTCTGTCAAATAAATAAATAAAGTCTTAAGAAAAGAAAAGACCTATCCAGGCACTCATAGATTCTCGTATGTCTTCTAATTTCCTACTCTTAAGTAAGTGTAATCATACAAAGACTGCCAGAAACATTATCGATGGGGCCCAGAGCAAGCAAATTGATAAATGAAATTTGGAAGAAAAATACTAGTCTAAAAGATTAAAATGTGAAAAGAAAAATAATATACTTACAGAGATAAAAGAATGTATAGAAAACAATAGGAAAATAAAAAGCCCAGGATAGTATTTTTTGAAAGAGAGAAGGAAATTCTTAGAAATTAAACTATAAAGAGTTTTCAAATTTTAAAGATTTTATTTATTTATTTATTTATTTATTTATTTATTTATTTATTTGACAGACAGAGATCACAAGTATGCAGAGAGGCCAGCAGAGAGAGGAGGAAGCAGGCTCCCTGCTAAGCAGAGAGCCCGATGTGGGGCTCGATCCCAGGACCCTGGGACCATGACCTGAGCCAAAGGCAGAGGCTTTAACCCACTTAGCCACCCAGGTGCCCCAAGAATTTTCAAATTTTAAATTCAACCACTCTATAACCACTATATTTCTCTGGAAAACTCTATTCCCATTCTCAAAAATGATACTTTCACACTTTCCCTTCTCTTTTCAAGCCTCTCGCTTGCCTCCTCCCATACTTAGCTCATGACCTGGCTCATATTTCATGAATAAAATGTAAACAATTAGACAATAGTTTCCTCACATTTTAATCACCAAATCTTCAACCTACTTACCTCTGCACCCATGCCCTCTGCCTTCTCTCTTGGTGCAATGTTTGACACGTCCCTTCCCCTGGAAGGATATGTCAGTGTCCAATTCTTCACTTATGTCCTAGATCTTACCTCCTCCTGCCTACTCAAAAGTCCTTCTCTGGTAACTCTCTTTATCTGCTGCACCATCAGCTTCTCCCTCTATAATGGACCTGTCTTCCAAGTGCACAAATACGCCTCAGTAGCTGCCATATTAAAAACAGAAAAAAATCTCCTTTGCTCTCTAATCTCTCTCCACCTGCCACCCTATTTCTTATTTCTTCTTCTCAATCAAATTGTCTAGTGACTGTCTCTGCAAACTTACTTCCTATATTCCCCTTTACCTTCTTTAGTCATAGCTTAAACCACACTCCACTGCTGAAACTACTCTTATGAAAGTGGTTAAGGACCTCCCTGTTGCCAAAGCAATGACTTCCTTTTGTCTTTCTATTATTGCTCTTAACAGAGTTCAACTCACCTGACCACTCTTATACCTTCCTGAATACGTTCTTTCCCTATCTTCCATGATAACTCACAATTAGTTTTCTTCTTACTCTCAGTTTACTTTTATTCCTCTGTTGATTTCTAAATCTTGATATGCCTCAAGGGCTTTGTCTTAGGACCACCTGACTTTACTTTCTATACCCTTAGAAATACCATGCAGTTTGAGGCAATAAACATCACCTATATTCCAACAAACCCTACATTTGTTTTGTTTAACTCCTGATCTCTGTTGAGTTTCCCACTCATTTAACATACTGCCTATTCCATATAACAAAATTTCCATTAGGAAACTCCCAGCAATGGTACAAATCAGTATGTATACTGAATTACGTGGTCCTGATTGGAAAGTGGCCCTTCTTCTTAACAGGTTCCTTTGAAAATATCACCTATTAACTATTTTAATATCACTCCTGACATCACAAATTTAACATGTCCCAAATCAAACTCCTCACTCTCAAAACTGTTCCTCCTCCAGTCTCTGCAATTCAGTAAAATGGAACCACCAGGACCCGGATGCTCAACCCAAAAACCTGCTCACTCCCATGCTTTAACTTACTCTGCTCTCCCTATGGCCATTCACATACAGTGTATCACAATAATTTCTGTTGATTCTACTTCCAAAATATGTATTTAACCCAACTATTTCACCCCATCTCCTTTCCTTTCTTCCCAGTCTCCCTTACTTCCATTTCTTCCCTGGACTACTGCAACAGCATCTCCCAAATTCTTCCCAGTGCACTTAAAGATAAAATCTAATCTCTTACTGAAACTTAAAAATCTCAACATGATCTGAGCACTGCCCTCCTTTGAATTCATTTGATACCTCTCTCTCTCTCTCTCTCTTTTTTTTTTTTTTTTTTGTCTCCAGCAGTTTCTTCCTGCCATACACAATGGCTGCATTTCAAATTTTTTATTTTGCTTGGAAGAATCTGAATTTTTTCCTAAAAGTGACTTGATATTTATTGTCATTTTTGCTGTGATTGTTGTTGCTTAAAACTTAGGGGAGTAGTTCTTACTCTCTGAATTCTCATAAAATCGGGACATATCCTATAGTTGATAAATGCATATTTATTTTATTTGAATATAGTATCCCCTTTTAATCTGTCAATTCAAACTTTCCTTGATTTCAGGAAAGCTATCTTAAATTATATCTCTGGATATTTTACTTCTCCATTTCTTATTACTCTTCTTCAGAGATACAAACTATACATACCCTGTATCTCTGTGTGCATTCATATCAATGACTTTATCTTTAATTCTTCTTAAAATTGTTTTCTTAGTTTAATCTATTTTTCAAGTATATTATCCCCATTGCTGCTTTCTTTTTATCCATATCCTTTCTCCTTCTTTCTATAGTTAGTATTACCTTGTTTTTTGTTTAATTATTTTTCTTCCTTCTCTTTCTTGAGTGTCACCAACTCAATCTTCATCACCTTTTTTTAAGGAGGTTGAAATTTTTTTAAAAAAATTTATTTATTTATTTTTGCAAGAGAGAGAGTATGAACAGGAGGAGGGGTAGAGGGAGAAGCAGACTCCCTGCTGGGCAGGGAGCCTGATGCAGGTCTCCAACCCAGGACTCTGGGATCATGATCTGAGCCAAAGGCAGAAGCTTAACTGACTGAGCCACCCAGGTGCCCTCATCATATTTTATTGCTTTCTATTTTATCTTTAAGTCTTGTATCTCTGCCATAAGTTCCTGTTTCATAGAGGCTAGGTGTACCAACCAGTTTTTTGAACCCTTAGACAATGGCGTGGCATTATTTTCCCTGATCCACAAGAACATTATTCAGCTGTGTGTCTTATGTTTATTATATGTCTTCCTTCTTTCCTTCCCCGCCTTCTCTGCCTCCTTCTCTATTTATGGTTTGTACTTTAATACTCAAAGACCCCAAAGACATGGAATGTCCAGTAGTTTCTATGATGGCTCCTTTACTGAGCCACATCCACAGTCAGCTGGTTGCAAACAGGGAGCTCTTAATGCTTCCTTCACAGTCCCTTTCCCTGACACTCTGGCCCAACTTTCAGTGTCTCCTACAGTCATTATACATACTGTTATCTTATTCAAATGGGGGCCATGGGATTAGTTCATAAGATCTAGACACTTGTTGCATAATAAATGCTCTGCCAGCATGATCTTTACCCAGCAGATATACCTGTCCCAAATCATCTCCTGGATGCAGGCCCTGGATGCCTGCGTCCAACATTGCCTGTCAGACCCTTGCATCCCATAATCTCTGTGCTATCCATACTTCCACATCCGTCAGATCTGCACATCCCACATCATACCCTGGATCAGTTGTTCTCTTATCAACTGTCAAATGCCCATGTCCCACATGGTCTCCAGGATCTACAATCTTACATCTTTCTGTAATGGGTGGTCTTTGTGTATAGGCCATAAAGGAGGTACCTTGTCCTATGATCCAACCCGTGACAGTGCTTCCATCAAAGAACAACAGACAGAGAATGGCAACAAGAACCCACACACAGAACCTGGGTGGGAACTTCATGCTCAGAGGCTGGAGTCCAAAGTTATTTTAAGATCCCTGGGACTACTTGCAAATCCATTTTTGCTAGCAAAGCCTTTTCCCTGTGAAATGTAAGCTCCATGAAACTTCCTGCTAAGACCTGCTTGAGATACTCTGTTAAGACATGGTGTCAGATACATCCATACATAATCTGACTCTGACCAGCTACCTGGTCTCTGGTCTTACCTGAAGTGTAACATGGCAATGCTCTGATGCCCTCAGGAAGCCATCCTACCATGATATACATGACATAGGTAAACTTACCCATATCATGGTCCACAAGAAAATATGTATCACTCAAAGTCCAAAATATGAGCTCCTGACTGAAGGTGTATCCCTTTCAAAGACAACTCAAGTGCCCAAGTCATTTACTTCTTATGGCTCCATTAGTTCCATTTTTGGGGGGCTTCCAAATTCCCCAGTGATCTAAGTCAAGATGATGGAAGGTTAAGGCACAGTGGGAGGTTTATGGGAGGCTTTATGGGTCAGCCCTAGCAAGACAAGCATCTCTCCTGCTCATCTTTCCTGACCTTGACCTTATTACTTGGCCACACATCTACTAGGATGTGGAGTACTTGTTCTGGCTATGCATCTAAGAAGTCCAGGATGCATACTTGGCTATAGCACCTAGTCTCTGCCCCCAAGTGTTCATGAGAATAGACATGGAACAAAGGCAGTGCTGTGTGCAGGGTTAGCCTCTGTTGTGCTGTCAGGAAGGGGCTGGACTCTACTAAATGGGTTCCAGGGTCCCTGTTCTTTTTGCCCATAAGTGCTTAGCATTACTGCTAAGTAAAGAAGAGAAGCAAAGAAAGATAAAGGAAAGGGAAGGGAAAAGAAAATGAAAAAATGAAAGGGGAGGGAAGGGGAAAGGGGAGGAGAGGTGAGGAGAGGAAAGAAACAGAAAAGGAAGGGAAGGGAAGGGAAATGGAAATAAGGAAGAGAAAGATGAGAAAAGAAAAAAGAAAAAGGAGGGGAGGAAAGAGAGAATCATGTTTAAATGTATTGAGGAGAGATTTATTCTTATGAAGAAGATTGGGGAGAATTTGACCATAGGGGAAAAAAAAAATAAGGCAAGTTATTAATCTCCAGGAAATCAACAGGTTGTAAAATAAAAGGAAATGTTATCATAATAAAGCATTTACCATAACTAAGCCATAGAGTACATTATATTTGTGAAATCATAAGGCAAAGAGTGACCAAAAATTATCACATAGCTATTTGGGAAGAGAAGACTTTTTTAGGTGTAGTGAGGGAAGAGGGTATGATAAAGGCTTTCTTGACCAAACTTTAGACAGTCTCTCCAGAGTTCTCTTTCCTATTAGGCCTCATTTTTTGCTTTGTCCTCAGGCTGCCTAGTCCAATTCTAGCAAGAATCCCTAAGTCAGTTTTGGAAGATTTCTTCCCATCCTTGATGTCTGGTCACTCTTAATAGCTGATCAAACTCCAAATCCCCACTCTTGACATCTGTTCACCCTGGCCTGCCTTCAGCTAAAGTCCTGTTAAATTAATTTAACAATAAACCTCTTACCCTTAAGGTCTCCTCTTAGTAATTTTACATCCATTGACTCCATCACTCTGCTCCTGGGTTACAAATCCCCAGCTGTCAGCACTGTATTCAGAGTTGAGCCTGAGGTCTCTTCCCTATTGTGATAGTCTTGACACCTATTGCAATAGTCCTAAATAAATTCTTCCTTACCGTTTTAACAGGTATCAGAATAAATTTTCTTTAATGGACATATATGAAAAAATAAATTTTAATCTTACATAGGGAAAGCAATATGCCTAAAAAAGATATCAAAACATAGTAGCATTAGAAATATTTTTAAACACATGGAGGTAAATATCCAAAGAAACAACTAAAGTTTTAAATGGTTGCCCCTGGAGGTGAGGGGAAGTAGGGAGAGTTGGGAATTACTATGGGAAAGCAGAAGAAGATTCTGTTGCTTCTTTTTTCAACCCTGAGGAATTATTTGAAACTATGTGCATGTATTACTTATATAAACTTTAATTTTTCTTTAATGCACATAATGCTGAATTGAAAAAAAATTACAACAAGTGTGTTTATATATACACACATAGATTATAACCTATGGGTTCTTTATATTTGGATAGATCAAACCAAAATCATTGTATATCACATATGACATTCTTAATTACTAAACAGTTGGGGTGAGCTTTTGAGTTGTTTAATGAAGAATTGGGCTATTTTCAGGATAGATGTCTTATATTTAGCTACATGATTGTCAGTTTGTCTTAGAAGATCGGAAGCTGACAAGGTAAGATGAGCTGACCTGACATTTCTAATCTGATGTATTTCAAGAGCATTTCTCTTCCTGGGCAATAGAAAAGGGTTTTCGTAGGGGTGAACTCCTCCATTCAGACTGCACAGGAAATCCCAGCTGACACTTCTCACCCCCAGCCCCTTGTGGTATGGCTCTTACTTTCTTTTCTCTTTCATCTGTCCCCCTTCCACCCACCCACAAACACACAATAGCAAATTCAATCAGCTGTGACTAGGAACTATCCACACTTGAAACAAATTTGAGACTCACTCAGCCTGAGTTAGTCTTTGTCTCTCAACGAATGGAAATGAGGGAGGGAGTGGGTAGAGTATATGCCAATGCAACAAAGGAGAAAGCTCCCAAATAATCTCTCTACATGCTTGTTTCCCTTTTCTCCTAAGTCTAATTGGAAGCTGTGAATATCCACCATCCCACTGTTTCTCAGAAGTCTAATTAGAAGCCAACCGTGGCCCTGAATTAGAATAAGTGCAACACTTGCCAATGACGTCTGTGTTTTGCAGGTGTCACAGCCAAGTGCCAATGTTATCCAATATTTGCTCACCACTGCCCACATGGGACTGAACCCACACTTAAGAAGACAGGGACTGCATTGTCCTGACATATGTGCAATAATATTTCCTGCGTTTAAGCCCCAGAAGCATGGTTATTTAGCTAACATAGTCTTCTGCTATAATCATAGCAGTGTTTCTTCCAGCAGTAAAAGTCTCACCAACTACAGTTAGGCATTTTCTGCTTTCCAATTACTTGCTGATGCTACGCCAAGCACAGAGTAATATTTTCATGTATCATTAAACAAATGCAGTTGTGCTCCCCAAACAGGTTTCAGTTTGGGCTAAACGACATCCATTAAAGCTTTCATAAATGGCACACCCTTCAGTTTGTAGTTTCTTTTTACTCATAAATATTTAAGCTGCATGGATAATACCTCAGCTTCCCAGCAAGGGCTGCATTAGCTGGACAATCTTTAAAATAGAAAACTTTGTAGCAAGAGAAAGCTAGGAATGGAGAAATAAGTTGCACTACTAACAAAAAAGTACCAGAATCCTAATATTTTCTTATTTCTGAGAAATCTATTTTTCTTTTCTATGTGTACCAAAGTAATCATTTGAAAGATACATATACCAATGATAGTGTAAACACACTATGTTTACATATACCAATGATAGTGTAAACACACTAATGTTGTAGGTGCTACAGATTTATATTGAAAGATGGACAATATTCTTTCTGAACACTTACTAAAAGTAAAAAGTTAAACCTAAGTGTAGAGATGTGAACGTAGTAATTATAAGAGTAGAGTGAAAGGATCAATTTAATGCTACATTTTTGTCAAAGAAAGTTGGAAGTGAATCAAGACATGTATCATACAGTGGGTGAAATGTCATGGTCCAGCTAAGAATCCTTTGGTTGCTAAGAACTGAAACCCATATCAACTATTATAAGTGAAGGGGGATCTATGATAAGAATGCAAGACAGCTCACAGAACCCAAATGCGGAAAGTCACAGGGCAGCAATTCTCTTTATTCCAGGCTAGACCCTCTGGCAGCCAGGCTATACTTAGCTCTCCATCTCTCCATCTTTTCCCCTCTATCCAGAAGACATTCATCTGCAAGGTTCTTTGTTTCACTTTCCTTATAATTTTGGTTTACCAGAAAATTTGGGCAAACCTTGAAGCAACTCTGACCATGACTTTATATAATCCTATGATTCCAGGGCCATGATATGAAAAGTACTTTGTGTTAACTCAATTCAAATTCTTAGGAGGAAGATGACAGCGTCGGCCTGGATCATATGCCCAACTCTGTTCAGTCACGTGGTGCAAGCATTGATTTCTAGGTTCATCTTCAACATCAGCCACTAGAACAATCTAAGAAAAGCAACATGGATGAGAAAGATATTCAAGAAATAATTACTAAACAGTCTTCAAGAAAATTTAAATGGAAGTTGAAATTTTGGATGAAAACAGAAAATTTTTTTTAAAACAATTATATATTTCACATTGGAATTTATACATTGCACACAGACACATCATCATATATAACCTTCCTTTATGACATTCTTGTGACATATGGAAGGAAGAAAGTGCCATCTCATTTTAAGTATTAGAATACTGAAGTTTAGAAAAGTGGAATAAAATAGTTTGTTAGATTAATAATTTAGACACTGCCTCTTTAAGACTGCCAGTTTGTTTCTAAATTTGGAACACTTGAGTAACTCTAAACCAAACCCTAAGAATAAAAATAATAATTTTTAAAAGGTTGTATTGATGTCTGCACTATGCACAAAGAAGTAGCAACTATTTATCCCCAGATTCTCCCATCCTGGTCTATCTGAAGAATTATTTCAGAGGATCAGCTGTTTATCTGTTAGTTTGAATGTGCTTCAATTTAGTGTGACCACATAAGTACACGTTAAGCCAATAAACTGTAAAATAAAAGGGACATTATTGATAATGAAGATATGATGACAAGCATAATCCTTAATTGTCCTATGTCAACCAAGCGGTATCCCCAACCTTCTTGAAATAGATGTAGTGTTGATGGCTTCTTCCTTCTAGAATACAATTCAAATTCATGGATCTAATCACCTTCCTGAAGAGAATTGAAATACTTTGGTCGGTCTGGATTTCAGGGATTGGAATAGAGTGAATATTGTTACAACAGAAAACATCTTGAAATGTGGCCAGGCTCCTGAATTTTTAGGGCTTTCCACCTGTCTCTTACATGCTAAAGACAAGCCTGATTTTCCAACCACACAGTGATCAAAATCAAGGCCTCCTTATCTTGGAAATACTTGAGTTAAAAGGGTTACAGAGAGTTTTTCATTAAATATAAAAGCCCTTTATAAAAAATATTCTGGGTTATTTGTTTATTATTGAATTATAGGTGTTCTTTATATATTTTGGGCTAATCCTTATTAGATATATGATTTACAAATGTTTTCTCCTATTATATGGGTTGTCCTACACTTTTTAATAGCATCCTTTGATGCACAAAAGTTTCCAGTTTTGATGAAGTCCAAGTTATTTATTTTTCTTTGGTTGTTTGTGCTTTTGGTTGTTATATCTAAGAAATCATGGCCTAATCCAAGGTCACTAAGATTTATACCTGTTTTCTTATAAAATTTAATATTTTTAGCTCTTACATTAGGAATTTGGTTTCTTATTTTTCCTATTTGCATTTTGTTGGGCTTCTTAGATATGCAAATAAATATTTTTCATCAAATTTGGAAAGTTTTTGGCTATTATTTTTCAAATATTTCTCTCCCCCTTCTCTTTTTTCTCCTCCTGGAACTCATTACATATATGTTCATACACTTGATGATGTTTCACAGGTCTCTGAGGTTCTGTTTCTTTTTCTTTTTTTCCTTTTCTTAGACTGGATAATCTCAACTGATCCATCTTTGAGTTTGCTGACTTTTTCTTTCCTCTGTTAAAATTTGCTGTTGATTTTCTCTAGTAAATTTTCATTTCAGTTTGTATACTTTTCGGCTCCAGAATCTCTATTTGATTCTATTTTATAATTTCTCTATTCCTGATATTAGGGGCATTTTTGATAAGTCATTATCCTAATACTTTTCTTTAGTTTTTAAATATGACCCCTTTAGTTCTTTCAAATAAATGATTTAATGCCTTTGTCTAATAAATCCAACATCTAGATTTTCTTAGGGATAGTTTCTATTCACTGCTTTTTTCACATGTAAGAGATATTATTTATTGTTTTTTGCATACCTCATAATTATTTGTTGACAACTGGACATTGTAAATAATACAGTGTGGCAACTTAGAAAATCAGATGTTTCTCCCTTATCAGCATTGTTGTTTTTGCTGTTTGTTGTTCTTTATTTGTTTAATGACATTTCTGAACTAGTTCTGTAAAGTGAGTTTGTCATGTGTGGTCACTGAAATCTGTGGCTATCAGCCAATGAATGGACAAAGTTTTTTCTTTTATGTCTCAAACCAGTAAGCATTCCAGTTTTTGCCAAGTGGCTATGTATGTATTCTGGGACATGGCTTCAACACCATCCAGAGTTTACAACTCCATCTTAGCCTTTGTTTTTACACAGAGTCTCAAGATTAGCTAGAAGGGAGAGAGAGATTAGGGCCTTCTTAATTTTTCCAGATCATGCAGACTTCCCTGCGTTTATGCATAGCTGCTCATATGTGTGTAACATTCCACAACCCCAAGAATATGATGTAGCCTTTCAATGTTTCTTGTAGATAAATATCTCATTCCAAGGCTTTTCCTTTTACGCTTTTGGCTAGCCTATTTGCCCAAACTATTATCTATCTTTTCAATATTCAATAACTGCCTCTGGTTGTTTTGTGATATTCAAGAATTTCCTCTGATTCATCTTGCCAAATGTCTCTGAGAAGAGCTATTTGCAGCAAACTTAATAGTTCTACAGTACATAGGTGATTATGTCCTCTGAAAATACAAATTGTTTTACTTTCTTTCCAATTTGTATGCCTTATTACCCTGGGTAGAACTTCGACTATCAAGTAGGAGTGGTGGTAAAGGTCCTCCTTACTTTTATTCTGATCATGGGGAGATGGAATTCAGTATTACATCATAAAGTTGATGTTATCCCTGGGATTTTGTACCTTTATTTAATTGAGTAATTTCTCTTCAATATACAACTCACTGAAAAATTTTTATGACAGGGTGTTGAATTTTGTCAAATGTTCTTTCTTTTGCATCTATTGAATTAATCATAAAATTTTTACATCCTAGAACCTAATATAGTGAAATAAATTGATTTTTAAATGTTAAGCCACCCTTTCATTCCTGCAGTAATCCTCACTTGGATATAGGATATATATACATGTGTATTTATATACACATATATATATATGAATTTCTATAAAAGAATTTTTGTATCCATATTTGTAAGATATATTGCTTTGTATTTTTCTTTCCTTTCCTTTTTTTGGTAATATTTCTGTGTCTTCTGTTTTGATGTTAGAGTAAGGCAGACCTCATAGAATGGGTTGGAAATTATCAAAAGAATTTATGTAATATTGGCATCATTTCTTCCTTAAATGTTAGAATTTAATACTAAAGCCATCTGGGCCTGGAATATTATTGAGAGGAAATCTTTTACTTTCTTAAATAGATAAAGAGTTATTCTAGCCCTCTATTTTTCTTTAACTGATCTTTGGTAGTCTGTCACTTTCAAGGACTCTGTTTCATTAAAATCATTGAATGTCTTATCATAAGTTTTTTTGAATAATGAAGGACTCCAAGGGGTTTTTCTTATAATAGTTATAGATATCTTACTAAATTAGAAATTAAAAATAACATTTGAACACAAGAATACACAGACTACCATTTTATTGCCCAAAAGAGCAATCATGTTATCATATGATGAATAGTCTTCGAAAAATTCCACCAAACATTCATGAGGAAAATGAGAATGAAAAAGATACATAGTGTCTTAAAATTATGAAAATGATTTTGATTTCACGGATCTACTTAAAGTCTCAGGGACTTCCAGAGGTTCATTTCTATCAGAAATTATCATCACTCTTCACTAAGTTCCTTAGCTGAGAAACCTAAGAAAAATTCTGCTTTCATTTTTCTTTCTTCAGGGAACCTGGCTGGCTCAGTTGGTTACATGTCCGACACTTAATCTCAGCCCAGGTCTTGATCTCAGGGTTGTGAGTCCAAGCCCTGCTTGGGCTCCATGCTGGGTGTGGACCCTATTTAAAAGGAAAGAGAAAAAAAAAATCTATACTCAATTTCTCAATAAGATATAGCTAAAATATAGTAGGATCAAAGTGTTTGTTTTAGTTGGCTCTATGTTCAATGTGAGTTAAGCGTAATATGACTATCATGTTATTTATCCATCTAGTAGAAGCATATCCACATTTTATAAAAATTTCTTTTATATACATATATTCTTCTTCTCTTTTATGTGATTTCAGGGAGGAAAGTCATCATCTTTAGAAAGGCTAACATATACTCCATCTACACTACTACCTACTTCATGCCACTACCTGTTCCCTTGTGGTCTCCTCTTACTTCAAGTTCTCTCACGTTCCTCCTGACTGAAACACTCAAGCGTAAGTACATGAGAGAGAATCACAGATCTCCTAAGGCTATTTGTAACCATTGCTGTGTGACAATTTCACTGGTTCCAAACCTACTTTCAAATTTACTCTGTCTCTTACTTAGTTCAAACTATTGGATCAATACCCTACTGGATCCATGGGCAGAGTTTGTGTTTTTGGTCTTACTAGCATTTCATAATAGGTTTTCACGAGTTGATTTGCTCCTTCAAATTATTCAGTTCTAGGCTTCCTTAGAAGAGACTTCATTCCTGGTTGTAGCCTCTGAAAACCCAGCCTCTAACATGGACTACCAGGTTTTTGCCAACAGGTAGCCCTGTGGTAGAGGGTGAGGTTTAAACATCTTCATCTTCAGTTCCTTTATCGGCAGTATTCTTCCTCTCCTGCTCATTAACATGTATGCTAAAAAGCACAAAAGTTCTTATTCTTTCATCCATCTTCACTTTTTTTCCCTTTATTTTGCTTTTAGTATGATCTAATAAAATGTTACCTATAAAAAGTAGTTTTTCTAAGTTTGATGTTTTAAAGGGTAGAACATAACATTCTCTTCTAGAATGTAATGTTTATAGATAGCCAACAGATTTTAAGTACTATCCAAGGTCTGCCAGCAACACATGGTTTTGTTTAGAAACTATGTTCATACTGAAACAGGATTTTGCACATTCTTTACACATCCAACGCAAATTTTCAAATGCGGTTTTTTAAATTGTTTACTGAAACCAAATAACATGATCTGGCATGACTCCAATGATCCATTAAATTGAAAGAATCTCATCAAAGTGTCATAAGAAATGACTCAAAGTCAAAAAGGCACTTAAAAAAAAACACATTTAAAAAAATTTTTAAAGTTTCTTCCCTGACGTATAGTTGGAAAAGTTAAATGTGCAACATAAAAAGAAAAAAAAACCAGCAATTTGTAAAATATTTTCCATTTCAGGTGATAAGTCCTTTTCCATTTTAGAGTAGGCATCCTACATGGCTATTAGAGTCAAGAGTGGGATTTGTATGATTCAAACAGGCAGAGTCACAGAAAAAAAAATGTCATTTGGATTATTTGGTTCTACAACAGCTTGAAATTGGTATTTTTGTTTCTAATGAAGACTAATATTTTAAGTGTTGATATTAATAAAGCTATTCTGGTAACATATTTTATTGTAAGAATCTATCATACCTTATTTATTTGACATACTGGGCTAGATAATTAGAATCTATTTCTTTCCACTTGACTGCTGTCCAGATTCCATTTGTTTGTTCTCTTAACCACTCAGTGTTTTAATACCTTATTTTCTAGAATCTAGCAATGTATAAAATGAAAGTATAAAAGTATAATGTATAAAATGAAATAATCTGTGTTTGCTAGAGGCTTATAGAGAGTAACTTGAACATTTGTTATGCACTTTGAAATTTTATAAGAAAGTGATTTTCCCCTGGTAAGCATTTATATTTATCAAATGAACATTACATTATCTTCATGAATGCTATTATTTGCAGACAGCTGTATATACAAACACAGTCTGTGACTGATTTAAATCCATGTAATCTGTAGTTTTAGTTAATGTATATTTCAGACACTTCACATTGTTAGAGGACATCAACAGGAAATAGTTCTCAGGACCTGGTTCCTTTAGAGAAAAAAAGAGCATCACTGAGGTGACATGGGAGACCTGGAGTGATGTATTCAAAACTGTAACATCAGTTCACTTTAAGTTTGGCTCTACATAGTGAGCACAGTGTGCAAATTTATTACAGTGAAATGCACACCATTATGCTGACAAAGTTCAAGAACTGTTATATATTACTTCATAAAATAATTAAGTTATGATAGTATCAGAACACCTCATTGTAACTCAAATCCAATATAAAATTAAGTTTTGTTATATTGATCCTCTAGATTAGTTGTTGCCTTCCCTGGACTGTCTATAAAGAAATAATTAATATAATCAAAATTAAGTTTAGTGAGAACATAACATTTAAATGAACAAAATTTGGATTATATCTATAAACCCTTTTTTTCAAAATGGTCGTACATTAACAGCATACCTAAGAAATAGTATAAATAGCATTAGGACAATTTTAAATGATTTAAAGCTATGCTTATGATAATTTAGTCCATCAATTATAATATCAACAAAAGCCACCCTAACACTCATAACCTAGACTACAAGTGATATTTTTCCAAAACACAGATTAGAAATCGTGATTTTAAAGTTCCTGATATTTCTATCAGCTTTTTAAAAATAACACTTAAGGAGCACCTGAGCGGCTCAGTTGGCTAAGTGTCTGCCTTTGGCTCAGGTCATGATCTTAGGGTCCTGGGATCAAGCCCTAGGTGGGCTTCCTTCTCAGTGGGAAGGCTGCTTCTCCCGCTCCCTCTGCTGCTCCCCAGTTTGTGCACTCTCTCTCTCTCTCAAATAAATAAAATCTTTAAAAAAATAAATTAAATAAATAAATATCACAAGATTTTTGGGGGCTCTTGCTGTAATACTAAGTATGGTCCATATCGTTTGTAATAGGCTTAGCAGCCATAAGGGAGAAATACTATTACTCCCCTTAATAGATGTAGTTTGGAGGAAGAAAGTCACTTGCGTAAGAGTAAGGCCTTAGTAATCTCTAAAACGGACCTCCACTCCAATACAGACCATATTGGTTACTATGGAGTTTTTATGTAACGAGGGTTCAGCAAGACTTTGAGTACTAACTCAGACTGACTTATTTTTAAAGACTCGGAATGTTCAGTATATACTTTTATGCAGTTACATAGAATTTGTGATATACGAACCAATCAAAATAGCACTAACATAATTTAAGATGTTTGTAGAAGGAGGAATGAATGAATTTATTGATTGATAATGATAAATATAATGAAATTATATTTAGTAGCTGTTGCTATTTTTATTAGTGATAGTAAGTTAGAAGGTTCAAAGTATAGTAAGCCTTGAAGAAAAATGCTGAGACAAAAAGTTTATTCCGTAACATTAAGGAAACAACTATTTGCTGTCAAAACTAGCTACTAGGTACTTCATATGCAAACCTGTGATATTTAAATGTCAGCATCTGATTAATCCAGTTTATAAATTTTCCACAAGACCTGTTATTTGAAAGTAAAGATTTCTTTCTTTGATAATTAAGGTTATTATTCCTTCAAATAAGTTTGATTCTGAAGTTTAACACTGATCATTAATCAAATCAATCATAGCACGATGATGTCGTTATAAATGGAAAATGTACTTGAAATGTTTTCAGATATTTTCTTTCAAATGTAGATTCTAATATCCTAAAGAAAAGTGGGTCTAGTTTATTAATTAAGTAAATGATTATATATTATATCTATGTGTTTAAGAAAACTCTTCTACATAGAGTTTACATTTTATTTTCATTGTAAATCTCGGACTTTTCTACTAAAACTGATGTTTCTTAAGATTTTCAGGAAAATAACAACTGATTTTCTTTTGTAATCAGGGATTAGAGAAACATTTTAAATTCACAACAGGACACCACGAAGTATGGCTATACCTTGGTGTATTTCGTGCCCTATTTAAATCAGCATACCAGTATAAGGGAGAATATGAAATTAAATAGAACACCCCTGATTGATTGTCTCTGCCTCGGTGAAATGACTTTTGTAAAAGTGTAAAGGGAAGCCAGACGCAAACACATGGTTGAAAGCAACAGATGCTGATAGAGCAATCTGTCAGCGCGCAGGGCTGTGCTCTCCATGCCATGGCTTCCGTGGATATGTGTGGTGGCACCGAAGCGGTGTTACTCAACGTGCAACCAAACCCATATGTGCAGTCGCTACCACGGCAGTGATTGTTTGACTTTTCCACACCGTTAGCAGTCACTTTTTATACCGCTTATAAAAATGATAATTTAACGTATTTATTCAGCCAGTCAATCTCAAGGCTAACCGACAAAGCCTTCAGAGAATTTATTTACCTTAAATCCATATTTCCTAACGCAAGATGTGGTCAGAATTTTAAAGAAGCCAAAGAGCATGCAAACAGACATCTTAGAATTCCCTAGGGCCTCCTTGCGGGAAATATGTCTAAATTCTAAGATGATATTGCGCATTCATAAGTCACTAACCGGCGTTTTGGGAGCTTGTGGCGTTTTCCCCTTGAAAAGAGTCCAACAGGTTGACCCACACACAAGAAGGGGAATATATCCTCATTATCCCTAGGGCATGCAAAGCAAGGTGGAGGAGAGCACCCACTCTGGACCCTGAGAGCCCACGTTCATGTACCACTCTGCTACCAGCTGTGAGAACTTGTGGGGCCTTGTCAGCTCCTCAGTGCCTCAGTTCCCTCCCTTGCAATGCAGGAAAAAAATAATACTTACACATGCAAAGGGCTTGTCGTGAGAACTGAATTTATACATACAAAATATTTTGACTGTAACAGAACATAGAGTAAATACTATGTAAGCTATTGTTAAACAAACTAGTATCTTCCCTCAGTTTAACTGCCTGTGGCATACTCTGCCCTGAGACAGACAGAGAATAAGGGAATATTCCACTAAGGGAGCTGTAGGTTATGAGCGCAGTCCTCAGGGTAATGCTATGAGGAAATGCAATAATTGTCTTGTTAACAGGTGAAGTGACTGCCTGGGTTTGAACTGGAGTTTGCTACTAGCAGTATTACCCGGGCAAAGATATTTAACTACTTTGCATCTCAGTTTCCCCTTCGTAAAGTAGGAGAAATACTTACATCTCAAAATTTGGGGGAAGACAAAATGAATTACCACATACACCTATGAAGAATTTGGGACACTGTCTGGCACATGGTTAGTACAGACAGCCGCCCACTGACATTCGTTCGACTTACAAGTTTTCAACTTCGTGATGGTGCCAAAGGATACACATTTAATAGAAAACATACTTTGAATTTTGAATTTTGACCTTTTCCCGGGCTAACAATTGCGGTGGGATCCTCTTTCCTCACACTGAGCAGTGGCAGCGAGTCGAAGCTCCCAGTCAGTCGCACAATCACTAGGGTGAACAACCGATACGCTTACAGTCATTCTGTACCCACACAACCATTCTGTTTTTCATTTTTAGGACAGCATTCAATAAATTACATGGGATGTTCAACACTTTATTATCAAATAGGCCTAGTGTGATGTGATTTTGCCCACCTGAGAGCTAATATAACTGTTCTCACACGTTTAAGTTCAGCTAGAATAAGCTAAGCTGTTCGGCAAGTTATGTGTACTAAATGAATTTCCAACTTACAACATTTAAAGCTTACCGCGGGTTTATCAGGACATAACCCCATCAAAAGTTGAGGAAGATCGATAGCCTCTAAAGGTTAGCCATTTTTTTTTTTTTAAGATTTTTTTTTGCCGGCAGAGAGAGGAGGAAGCAGGCTCCCTGCTGAGCAGAGAGCCCAATGCGGGACTCAATCCCAGAAGCCTGGGATCATGACCTGAGCCGAAGGCAGAGGCTTTAACCCACTGAGCCACCCAGGTGCCCAAGGTTAGCCATTTTTAATCAAAGGCTATAGGGCAGACATAATTTGGATGGCACTAAGCAGGAAGGAGGGGAAAGAAGCAATTAATAATGGGAAAAAATAATTAACTAACAGTAAGTATTCTCAGAAAGGCAGGGAATAATACCTGATGGAAGAAAGAGGTACAAGTTTGAGTGTTGGTGGTCTGGGGTCTAAATTTTTTAAATCCAATGGTGATGAGTCCTAACATTGATTAACAAATTTGTGTGATTATTTTACCTCTAGATTTAAAGTTTAAGATTTAGTTTAGATTTTCTCCTAATTTTTCCAAACTTCTATTTCTAACCATGGTTTCATATTTTTATCACCACCTACTCATACAGTCATAGATATTTCCAAACTGTTTTAAATACTTCAATATCTTGAAGATCTCTTATACTCAAAGGAATAAAAAAAGGATTTGGGGCAATAGCAAGAGTGAAGCTTATCACAAAATGAATAGCTTAGTCTCTTCTTTACTGTTACAGCCATGGAACAGTAATGTCATCTCAACTGCTGAAATGTGAAGGTGCTACATAAATGAAGACAGTTCAAGTAAGGCATGAAGTCCACTCAGCTCCATTACACACGTACACTCACACAAACTAATGCCTTCCCATTTAGAGGTTAACCAAATCATAATCAAATCACAAATATTGTATTTTCTACTTTAAAATGTTTTGAAATCCTGAAACTTGGTGGGTAGGGGGAGTAAATGATAATTAGTCAACAAGATAATATAAAACATTGTATTTACTAAGGATAATATCAAGGGTAGTGATATTGACACGTGACCACAGGCAGAGTCTCCTAAAATATTTATTGACTAAAGAACACACCTGACATTTATTTAAGCAATACTGTTCCATGAATTTTTATTATATTAATTATAATCACATAATTAGGTAGTTAACTACTTTTATTTAGATTCTTGCTGCTCAAAATGTGGTTTATGGAGCAGCAGTATTGAAATCACCTAGAATCTTGTTAGAAAATGGAGGTTCTCAGGCCCCACCCCATACTTACTGAATTAAAATCTACAGTCTGATCAAATCCCGGGGTGATTTTTAAATATGAATAAGTTTGAGGCACCTTAACCTAGGACAATGTTTTTTAATACATGCTTCATATCAGAATCACCTAAGATATATAAGAAATAGTAATGCCTAGGGTTTGCCAATAGAGTTCTTTTTTTTTTTTTAAAGAATTTATTTATTTATTTGACAGACAGAGATCACAAGCAGGCAGAGAGGCAGGCAGAGAGAGAGGGGGAAGCGGAGTCTCTACTGAGCAGAGAGCCCAATTTGGTGCTCAATCCCAGGACCATGAGATCATGACCTGGGCTGAAGGCAGAAGCTTAATCCATTGAGCCACCCAGGCGCCCCACCAATAGAGTTCTTATTTAGTCTTTTTGTTTTTAAGATTTTGTATATTTACTCACAGAGAGTGAGGGAGCACAAGCAGGGGGAGCAGCAGGCAGAGGAAGAAACAGGCTCCCCACAGAGCAAGGAACCCAGTGTGGGACTCAATCCTAGGACTCTGGGATCAAGACCCAGGCTGAAGGGAGGCACTTAACAGATTGAGCTACCCAGGCATCCCAGTATTTTATTTAGTCTTGCGTGGGATACTACTTTTTTTTTTTTTTTTAAGTTTCTCATGAGTGTCCATTGTGCAGCTAGTGTTAACAGCTGATCTAAGTAAGCAAAATGAATAACTTTTGGGAAACCCAAAAATTTGTTTAGAAATAAGAAAAAAGTCCTTTTCTTTAAGAATTGAACTTATCACAAGGGGATAGTGATCTTCAAACAAAATTGAGAAAAGCATATTTAATCACAAACCAGAGCAAACCTTTTTCTCATTCCTGAGTCCATAGGCTGGTGTAAGGGTGATGCATATATGGAAGAAGGAATCTGGATCAGGGACAAAAAACAAGACTTGGTCTGTAAAGAACACACATGGATAAAGCTAAGTTTTCATATGTCATGATCAAAGTAGAAACAGAACCTGGAAATATCAAAGCATTTTAGAGGCAGAGAACATGAAATTACTCTAGTCTGGAATAAGATAAAAATTAAAACCAAATATAAAATTCAAAGGAAACAAAAATCAAAGGGGAGACAGTTGATCAAAAAAGAAAAATACTCAGGAACCAAAATATTGACCAATGAGTTCTAGATTTTCTGATTAATTTCTATGCTTGACAATACATTTTTATTGGCTTATTTTAAGATGTTTTGTTTCTCTTCTATTTCCTGCATGTGCAAAGACCAATCCCAGCTATAAATATCTCAGAACCCAGAGAAAGGGACAAAAAAGTATTTGCACTGGAGCACTGAGAGTCAGGATGGGAACACCAAGCTAAATTATCCTATGTCTTCCTTCATTTCATTAACTGAGTCAAGACTGGGTGTTCTCATTTCTGGGTTTATTAAAGGGCACTCATGATGGTCATCACTGTAATACCAGACATTACATATAAATGTTAAGTAATGTATAAGTAATGAAAATTAATTTTTTAGATAAATATTACCCATTTGGCTAGAGAGATGTACTTTTATAAATTCTAGAAGGTTTAGGTAATGACTTGCAGATGTGTGGAAGGAGAGAGATGTCTTCACTGTTATTATTAATGTTGTTGCTCAAAGATTTGTTAAATTTGCATTTGGCCATGTATTTCCAAGGTGGTAACTAAAAGTAAATAAAATTAACAAACAATCCAATACAAATGAAAGAATCACACAATTCATGAATAAGCTTCTTTTTTTTATAAGAAAATAATTTTCTTATTAAGAAGGGCCTATGAAAGTTTCATTGCCTACTACTTTGCAATGAAACTTTCATAGGCCCTTCTTAATAAGAAAATAAAGACTCCCTTTTTTTGGTCTCTATACCAATAACAATTTTTAGTGTATTTATGGGGACATGATGTATGAGAAAAGAAAGGCTAGAAACGGTGAGAAGTCTTTTGTAAATGAAAGACTGAGATACTTACAAAATTATTTTTTTAACGCAATGTTACACCATTTTTTTTGCCATCATTTGAAGATATTATATTACAGACATTTCTAATAATTTTCATGTGGGGTCAGAACTATTTTTGATATAGGCCAACATTGTGTCTGTTCTAACCCCAGGTAAAAGTCTGCTCAGGTCAGGATTAGAACATCTAAATAT
Organism: Enhydra lutris kenyoni; assembly: GCF_002288905.1. Lineage (NCBI taxonomy): Eukaryota > Metazoa > Chordata > Mammalia > Carnivora > Mustelidae > Enhydra > Enhydra lutris. The sequence continues at coordinate 74,728,586 of NW_019154105.1, read as the reverse complement.
TAAAGAAAATTCTGAAATATCCAAGTGTTCTCAGGTAATCCATTTTGAATGAGTCACTGAAAAAAATACTTTTTTTCTGGAAGCTGGTTCAATATTCAGTGGTAAGTAAATTAAACTTAAAGTCCCCATGAAGTTTGAAAATATTTAATTTATCTTTTTCATCTAAGAGTCACAGTGTTAGAAGAAATAAAAATGTTTGAAAATTACTTCTGCAGTGTTTGGAATTCTTAATAAAACTAAGCAGCCATAGGCAATTAGAGTTAGACTTCTCATTGGAAATCTAATCCTTATGTGATCATTTTATGGACTAGAGAACATTTAGTTTTCAGGGTCCTTTTTAATCACAAAATGCTGTCTATTTCTGGAAAGTATGTGTGATTGTGAAAAATAAGATATAATTTCTCATTTTTGTAAAACTTGGCTCTTGGCAACAATAAAATCTACACAGTGTCACTCTCTCTTTCTCTATTTTGGATGAGGATAAAAACATTTTTTTTGTCCTGCTTTTTCTTTTCTTTTTTTTTTAATAATTCTATTTTTTATTTATTTTATTTATTTTATTTATTTATTTGACAGACAGAGATCACAAGTAGGAGAGAGGCAGGCAGAGAGAGAGGAGGAAGCAGGCTCCCCGCTGAGCAGAGAGCCCGATGTGGGGCTTGATCCCAGGAGCCTGGGATCATGACCTAAGCCGAAGACAGAGGCTTTAACCCACTGAGCCATTCAGGCACCCCTTGTCCTGACTTTTCCATTCTCTCCTTCCTTTCTTTGATCCTTAAATGTTTTTCAGCGCAATGTTTATTTTATTTTATTTTTTTAAACATTTTATTTATGTATTTGACAGAGATCACAAGTAGGCAGAGAGGCAGGCAGAGAGAGAGAGAGAGGGTGAAGCAGGATCCCTGCTGAGCAGAGAGCACAATGTGGGGCTTGATCCCAGGACCCTGAGATCATGACCTGAGCCAAAGGCAGAAGCCCAACCCACTGAGCCACCCAGGCGCCCCATAATGTTTTTCATTTGGTTGTACAAATAACAGCCCTCGGATTTTTTTGGTTACTTTCAAAGGAATGATTTAGATCTTGAATATAAATATCCTGTCACTAAAGGAAATGCTGTGATTGTTGTGGGGCATACAACAATTTATTTTTCTAATGAAACACTTTTAAATTTATTTCAGAATCTGGAAGGCTAGGTGGCACACGCACATTAAGTAAACTCTAACTTAAGTGTTTCTGTAGATGTGAGTGTAGATTCATTTGAAAAACAAACAAAAGTCAAAACAAAAAAGGATCTTGATAATGAAAGAGAGAAATGTGGTCAAAGTTCTAGGGAAAACCAAAAGAGATATAAACAAGAAAAAACAAAGATTACTTAGTTCATAAGTCATCCAACCAAGCAGTGCCTGAACAGGATTTCCAGGAAATTGATAGAAAGGGGAAAGAGAGGGAAAATAAAGGTGATGTGGTAAGGATATTGGTAATTATTGGAGGGTGGTTTATACTGCTCCAAAATGAGAATTTAGAATCTATCTCCTAATGTGTTTCCTGTCTTGAATCTAATTCTCTATCCATCATAAATTATATCCCTTTATTTCAATTATAAATAATTTTAATGTTTTTTGATGTGCTAAGTTCAAGTTGTCCAAGATTTATGTTTTTCAAATAGGTTTATATCTTGAATCTGAATCATTCCTCATCTCAAAATTCAAATCATGTAATAAACACTATGTTGTGTTGCTTGAAGTATCATGTCATAGCCTTGAAGTGAGCAGCTTTTTCTCATATTTTTTATTTGGACATTTGGAGGTTTTAAACATGGCCCCTAATCTTTGACACACTTCCTGCTAAGCCCTGCCCAAATTGCAGATTTGTGAGCAAAATAACAAATTATTGTATTAAGTCACCAAGTGTTAGATCGTTTGATGCATGGTAATAGGTAACTGACAGATTTTATTACCCAGAAGGATGGTGATTCCATCACAACAACAACAACAAAACAATCTGTTATTCGTTCAGGGTTTGACAGCGGGTAGAAGCCAGAAAAACTTTGAGGAGACTGTTAGTGAGATAACCCAAAGACCATGGGGGAGGTTGTTGGTGAGTGTTTAAAAGAACATGAAGGAAATGTCATTGGGAGCTGAAAGAAAGAGGATTCTTATTATGCAGTGGTAAACATGTCAATGACTTCTCTCCTGCAGTAGATGTGGAAAATGGGAAATGAACCTCATGAACTCAATGGTATAGGAGAATAAAAAAAAAAAAAAATCCTGTAGCTGCTTCTTGCTCTTGCCAGTTATGATAAAAATGCAAAAGAAGCAAAGGTGTGGGATGAGGGAGTGTAGTGTTAGGTCTAAAGGAGCCAGAATTTGCTAAGTTCAAAACCAAAACTCTTTCTCTTTCCAGGCCTTTCCAAATGACAAACAATTCTCAAAATAATAAATAGCCTGATGCCCCAAATCTAATTCTGTGTGAAAGTACAATATTGTTTTTAATATTGCAGAAACAACTGAGATGGCAAATCAGGAACCCTGTCAGACACAGAAAGGTTTACAAGAATGAAAAGGGCATGTCTGCAAATCCTCTCCATTTAGCAATGGAGTTTCTAAGTCTTCAAGCTGTTGTCTCATTGAAGCTCAGCAGTGATCCCAAAGTAGAGAAGGACTGACTGCAAAAAGACTCTGGTGAGGCGTTTTTGCCTAATAGAGAATCCTAATTGCATTCACGGCAAGCCCACTCAAGCTTTAAGAGAGTTGTTCCATTTAAAATAACTCCAACTTAGAATAAAATGGAAGGAGGTCTTTGGATCCCTAATCAAAAGGCTGGAAGCTGATTGAGAAGGATTCAAAGGCAGAACCACGAGCCCAGAGAGTGGAGACAAGAACCACAGAGAAAAATTTCTGGAAAGCCACACTTATGCCTAATTATTAAAGACCTGAGCTGGAACTCACAATTGTGATATTACAGTGCCTGTCGTGTGCCTCCTGTTACTTTCTATTTAATGGGACCATCCAAGGCAATTACCTTATGTCTGTTCCCTTGTTCTGTGCTGTGTGTGTTATGGGAAGATAACTTATTTGTTCAGTTCCCAGGTCTTCAGATTAGCAGAATCATACTCAAGGAGCTGTTGCCAGAGGCACATGGGTGATTCAGTTGGTTAAGTGTCTGCCTTTGGCTCAGGTCATGATCCCAGGGTCCTGGGATGGAGCCCTGCATCAGGCTCCTTGGTTAGTGGGGAGCCTGATTCTCCTTCTCCTTCTACTGCTCCCCCTACTTATACGCTCTCTCTCTCTCTCTGTCAAATAAATAAATAAATAAATAAATAAATAAAATCAATCTATAAAAAAAAAGGAGCTGTTGCCAAGGAGCCAAACCCAAGGAGTTCTTTCTGCACTTGCGCCTGCTTTAGTTGATGAAACTCAGGGCTTTGAGCCTGAGACCGATTCTGTGATGGGATAAGGCATTTTAGGGTCTTTGAAGAGAGTCAGTGTATTTCACAGATGGAGGAAATGTAAATAATTTGTGGCCAGAGGGCATACTGTGACAGTTTAAAAGCAGGACTCCAAAATATTTTGATGTTCTTCCCATTTAGAAAGAAGTTTACTTTTTCTCCTTGAATTCAGGTTCTTTGACAGCTTGGCCAATAAGTATATGGCTGAAGTGATTCTATAGTAGTTTCTGGAGCCAGAGCTTAAAAACTGGTGGATTCTATTTCCTGTATTTTGTGACTGCCCCTGGGATCCAGCCACTGTGCTGTGGGAGGAAGAGACCCACGCAGCCTGTGGAGAGGCCCATATAAAAGAAAACCAAGCCCTCAGCCATCCATCAGCATTAATTCGCTGGCGTGTGAGCAAGCTACTTCGAAAGTAAATCCTGTAGGTCACAAACATCCTCTGTGGAGAAATAAAGAACTGAGCTCACCGAATACTGCTCAGATTGCGTGAGAGTAGAACAAATAATCTTTGTTGTTTTATGTCACTAAATTCTGGGGTGATTTGTTATGCTGCAATAGATAACTGATAACAAATTCACTATTGCAAACCAAAACAAAATGATCCTTCACATCTATAAATTTGGGTCCCTATGCCTTTCCTAATTCTTAAACCTCAAGCACTTTCCAAGTATCTCTCTGGTACTTTCCCTGGTAATTGACATGGTATCCCAATACAAATCTATTGCAATACCTTATTTCTACCAGTTCCTTATAGTAGCTTAGGCACGACTCTATTATTAGCATGTGGGCCAGAAAAAATTTAAAATCTACACAGAAATTAATCTTTGATAAAGGATAACTATTAATCATGATTCTCTAGAGAAACAGAACCAATAGCAGCTCTCTCTCTCTCTTTAAAGTCATAGGGAATTGGCTCATGCTATTATGGACTGATAAGTCCAAAGTTTTTACAGGGTTGATAATCCTACTTCGAGTCCGAGATCTTCTGGTTTCTATAGAACAAGGAAGAGCTGACTGATGTCCCAGTTCAAAGGCTGTCAGACAGGAGATTTTTACTTGAGGGTCTGACTTCTGTTCTATTTAGTCTTTCAATTGATTGGATCAGGTCCACCCACATTTTAGAGTGAGATCTGCTTTACTCAGTCTATTAATTTACAAGAATCTTATCTAGAAGCACCCTCATAGAGCCATCTGCTGTTAATGTTTGATGAAGTATGTTAGCACTCCATGACCCAGTCAACTTGACACATAAAATTAACCAGCAGAATGAATACCTAGAACAAAGATTTTGTGAAATATTTTATAGATCCCCCCAGTCACCTCTTAGATTCTGTCATTGTCCAACTACTGTTTCTTTTTCCAGCTCCACCCTTGAAAAAAATTTCATTTTTTCATACTCTTGGAGGAATAAGACTATTTAAATTAACTTCTATGTGTGCCTTACTTTTCAGTCTATCCTTGAAAATACCTCATCATTAGAGGCTTGCATTACTTCCTCCCACTGGAAGTCTTTAATTGGATGCCCCGCTGCTTTGTAATTATATGTGTAAAGTATAACTTGGTCTTGTAACCGGATTCATACTAAGATTTTTTCTAAACAAATACACTATAAGATAATGTCACATTTCCAAATACCTATAAAATTTTTAGAGTAAAACTTATTTCAGATGAACATATTTTCAACTGTCTAAGTATTTTACAGATACTTGACTTTATATAAACATTTTGACATAGCAATTGTCAATAGTTAAAAACAGCTAGTGATTACCCTTTGCTGTTTTCAAAGATCTTGTACTTCTTTCGACTGTTATACTACATTTTGCTACCAGCATTTATGGCAACAAATTTTTATTTAAAGGGTAAGAATGTAAATGTCCCAAAGAATATCATGAATTACAGACAGAATTAGTTATAACTTGCTTCAAAATTTTGAAAGACTCTTGCTTGTTTTGTTTTTGTTGTTTGTTTTGTTTTGTTTTTAGAATTGGAAAGTATGCTATCACTTTTGGTAAGTCCCAAAATTTCACTGTGGCATAAAAAATTATACACCCTCCATTATCTTCAGTCTCATTTTAGAAATCTGCCTTCCTTTCCAGAGCCAGTTATCATAGAAACCTTTATTACATATATTCTTCGCTTATTTTCTTCTTGGTTTATCAACACTGCATTTTATAATAGAGGTTAACACAGAACTGGGTCTAATAACTGGATCTGTCACTTCTTAACTGTTCGACCCTGCAAAAATTGTTTAAGATTTCTGAAATGGAGTTTTCTTGACTGAAATGGGGATAATCCTTTTCCTTTACCCGATTGAATGACAGTAAGGACTAAATAAGGCAGATCTGAAATGTTTAACAGAGCACCTAGAACATATTAAAAATAGTGATATCTATCATTTTAAATGTAATTTAGTGTTATTTGTGAAAATTAGAGAATATATTTTGATATCTCAGGAAATTCTCTGTTTTAAGAAAGGCTTTAAGTCATTCAGAATTTGGGCTTCTGTAACTATATGGGCTACAATGTGTACTGATTTTTTTTTTCAAGTTTGTTTTAATCTTAATTCCTATGTAGTTAATATACAGTGTTAAATTCACGTTGGGTATACAACACAGTGATTCAGCAATTCCATATATTACTCAGTGCTCATCAAGGTAAGTGTACTTTTAATCCCCTTCACGTATTTCACCCATCCTTCCACCCACCACCTCTTCGGTAACCACTTGTCCTCTATAGTTAAGAGTCTATATTTTGGATTTCTTTTTTTTATTTTATTTTTTTTTTGATTCTACACTTAAGTGAAATTATATAGCATTTGTCTTTCTCTGACTTATTTCGCATAGCATAATACCCTCTAGTTCCATACATGTAGTTGCAAATGGAAAGGTTTCATTCTTTTTATGGCTAGTAATATTTCATATATATGTACACACATACATGCACACACACACATATATATACATATATACATACATACATGCACACACACATATATGCCAGCACTTGTTTTTTGTGTACTTAATTTCAGCCATTCTGACAGTCGTGAGGTGATATCTCATTGTGATTTTGATTTCTATTTCCATGATAAAGAGTGATATTGAGCATCTTTTCATGTGTCTGTTAGCCATCTGCATGTCATGTTTGGAGAAATGTTTATGTTTTCTGCCCATTTTTTAATTGGATTATTTGTTTTTTTGGTGTTGAGTTGTATCAGTTCTTTATATATTTTGGATACTGTGTGCGTTGGTATTTATAGGTAAACATGAAAATAAATTCACATATCCTTTAGTTTTATTTACTGCCACGCTATAAGATGTAACCTCATTTATTTTACTTCTTACATTCTTCATGCACAGTTTTTGGTATTTGCTATTTGTTATTTTTGAAACTTCTTCACCCCCTTTGTTCCTGTTCTTGCTCTTTTTCATTCCTAAGCAGGCATCTCTTTTAGGTGGATGATGATTCATATACACCAGGCACAAATTTCTCTTTATCAGTAAGTAACACTTCATAAATTGAGGAAGGTATAGAGTCAAGGGTCAATAAAATTTAAACACTTTTTGTGAAACAGATAGGTATTAATATCTTTTTTTACATTGGACAACTGAAATAGTGTATGAGATATGTATTTTCTCTTGGTATGATGTTGCAATTCAATTACTCCTGCCAAACATGGAGTTAAATAGAATTCGGATGACTATCATTACTACCAGCATGAACACACACATACCCAACAGTCTTCTATAAACCACAACAAACTACATATATTCAGGTTTTGATTTGTCAAAAACTTGGGTAGCCTAAACTCAATAAGAAAGTTTTCTTTCTTGGAAATATTTCTTATGGTTTTGAATTAGGAGTTAGTATACTATATTCATCTAATAATTCGATTTGTGGTTATTATTTTTGCATTCTTATGTATTATAAAACAAGGTAGCTTATTTTTAAAATGTTTTGGAGAGTATTAAAATTTTTGTTTTCCTTTTGGCACCATAGTGCATGGAATACTAGCTAAAACATGTGGATATCACACATAACTCACGAATCTTCCATGAATCCACCTGATGAAAGGTGAAGATTTTTATTTAAGATTCATGAAAGAAAAATTATTGTATTCTTGCTAACATAGTTCTTCTTTATCAGTATGGTCACCCAACTATTTCAAGGACAAATCTCAACTCAGGTCTTTGTTTCCCAAATGGAGAGTAACATAGGACATCAGGCTAGCGCAGGCTGAAAAGGCTCTGATCTTCTCAGGGAGCATCATGGTTTTCTGTGCTTAGTCCAAAGTCATGTTCTGATGAAAATGCAGGTGGGGAGAAGACTCTGTCAAGTGATGCTCGGGGATCTTTCTATGCTGATACCTAATGCATGCTGGAACTATAGCAGATAATACGAGGATGTTGAGAAAGGTCTTACTTTTAATTTCTGTGGCTACTCTTTTTTGAGCTATTGGGAGGGAAAACACAGTAATAGGTGCTTTGGATCTTTTTCTAGAATTCAAGATAGTTTTGCTTGTCTGCTCTACTAGGCTAAATTGTAGGTGGATTAAAATATCTTGTGCCACCATGCTAGAGTAAGCGGAATAAAGTGAACTCTGAAGCAGCAGTAAGAATCAGGTTGGTAGCTATGTCTAAAGTTCCACAAATAAGTTAGTATCATTATATTTAAATTAAAAATGTAAATGTGGTCCAGAGCTAATAAGCTCCTTTTAAAGGTCACTGTGAGATTATTATACAAGATAAATATTATTTTACCTTTATGTCTTATAACTCCTTCCTCCTGATTTTGTCACATCATCCATTTCTTGAGCTATTTTAAAGAAAACTTGTAATGACTTGCTCACTGTAGGGTCCTCATAGTACATCTAATAATCCTGAATAAAAGTTTCCAGAGTAAACAATGAGAGGCCTGTGACTCACGAATATGCATTAAGATAAAAAAGACAAAAATTAAAAGTTGATTAGAAAATAAGTTTTTGATATGGCAGCCATATCACTAGCCCTGCTCCCATATTACTATAAAAGTCCTACCAATTATAAAAGTTTTCTACCACTACTACTAATATAATTTGTAAAATCTACTTCTCTCTGAAGATTATATACCCAGCAATAAATAAAGTGACAATGTGTCTGGTCTTAACTATTAGATATTCATATTGTAATATGAATTATATTAACATATAAGAGAATTAAAGGATGGTTGTAGACATACTTAGAGGAATTTTGTCAGCTATAATGATATAGTGCTGGTGTTTAACCAGACCTCTGGGCCCCTGAATGGATCAGTGGGTTGAGCCTCTTACTCTTGATTTCAGCTCAGGTCATGATCTCAGGGTCCTGGGATGGAGCTGCCTCAGGTTTCACGCTTAGTGGGGAGTCTATTTGAGCATTTTCTCTCCTCTTCTCCCTAACCCTCCTCCCACTCCCAGCCCCCTCCAATCTTGCTGTCTCTTTTTAATAAATAAATTAAAATATTTTTTTAAAATATTTGAAAATAAAGAAACAAGGCCTCTTAAGTGGTATACAAGATAACCTTGTATAGGAAGAATTCTGAATCAAAATAGGCCAGTTCTTTTGTTCAATCAACAAAAATAACACAACTTAATGTTTAGAGGGTAGTTACTACAGGCCAGGCATTATGCTTAGTTCTTCAGAAAGATTACGTTAGTAAATCCTAACTACGATTATTAGTTCTATCATCATTCCTATTTAGAGATGTGGAAGTTACAGCTTGGAAAGTTAAATTATATAAAGTCGCAAAGCTTATTGTGGAAAAAACAGGATTGTGCTTATCTTACTATCAAGTGCAACTTATTTTTTTTTTTTTAAAGATTTTATGTATTTGACAGACAGAGATCTCAAGTAGGCAGAGAGGCAGGCAGAGAGAGAGGAGGAAGCAAGCTCCCTGCTGAGCAGAGAGCCCAACTCAGTGCTCGATCCCAGGACCCTGAGATCATGACCTGAGCCGAAGGCAGAGGCTTCAACCCACTGAGCCACCCAGGCGCCCCATCAAGTGCAAATTCTTGAACCAGTATTCTTTACTACTGTATAAATGTTTTGAATACAAAAATCATGTCAGACATTATATTAAGTGTAAGGGTTATACAAATAAACAAAGCTGGTTATCTAGATTTTACACTCAAACCAATAAAACCAGTTCATATGATGAGAGCAGTACTGAAAGTCTATGCAACATTTATTGTAGCCTAGGGCAGAGAGTAGTTGACCTGATTTGAAGGCATATATCAAGGAGGAAGTCTTTGAAGAATGATATGAAAAATGAATATGTAGACAGCAACAGGATAGAGGGTGGCAAGGTAGATTTGTATGTGAAAACACACGGAGTATGGAAAAAATGCTGCAGAGTGCATATGTTCAAAGAATTACAATTTTGCCAACAGGTTGCTTTCTCTGGTGTCAAATCAAGGAAATCAAACAGGCTGAAAAGAGAGAATTGAAGAATCCAGGACCAATCTTGCCTATCATGCTAAAGAATTTGCATTTTACTCAGTGGATGATGGTAAGCAATTGATGTTATAAAGAGCAACATTAGCAGGCTTGGATTTTAGAAAGTGATCTCAGGTGATAATTTGGAGAAAATACTAGAGGAATACATATTTTGGGACCTCAACTAAGCATCTGTTGTGATAGTGATTTTCAATTGAGGGAAAAAAAGGAAACTGACTCCAGCTAGGTTTCTGATCCTGGTGATGGGTTTGATATTAATATTTTTTAAAAGATACTTAAAAATTTTATGGTTTTTCAACTCTAAAGCAACCCCTTGGCTTACAAACCTTCACTAATAATCAGTTAACTTCTGAAACTGGGCAGCCTCTAAGAGGCCTCTTCTGTATATCTTTGTATGACCAAAAGAACAATAAATAAGGAAGAATCAACTAGAATGAAAAGCTAAGGCTGTGGAGGCTGGCTAAAGGGGAGTTTCTGCAAAATTGTAGAAACAAGTGCCTAATCAAGAATTTATTTTCTTGCCATGGTGGGAAATGTTAGCCTACACAGCTGGATTTCAGCAGGGTCATTGACTCATGACCACCGCATGAACCTTGGAGTTCCTTTTCTTCAACTGAATGTATTACTTCAAGTATGTTGCTCTTACTTTGATATTATAATAACATTTGGATACCATCATACATTGAGTGTAGGGGTACAAATTACTTGTTTATTAGTTCATAGATCACTGCCCCAAGAGGAGCCATAGTTAGAAGAAAGAGGGGTGTATAGTACCCAGAGATCCTTCATTTTGATCATAATAAAAGATAGGAATTAAAGAGTCCATAGTTTTCAATCTGTACATATGTAGAAAGGAATACATGGATATGGGAGTGACCAAAGGGGAAGACAGTGACAAAATGGTCACCTGATCACCAGGTTCTAGTCTATTCATTTTCTTTAAATAATATAACTACATGGACGGGCCAGTTGGTAAAGTGATTCTTGGTTTCAACTGAGGTCATGATCTCAGGGTTTAGAGATTGAGCCTGGCATCAGGCCCAATGCTCAGCACAGAGATTGCGTGAAATTCTCTCTCCTTCTCCCTCTACCCTTCATGCTTATGCACACACATGCTCTCTCTCTTTCTCTCTCAAATAAATAAATGAATCTTTAAAAAAATAAATAATAGGGCTGCCTGGGTAGCTTAGTGGGTTAAGCCTCTGCCTTCAGCTCAGGTCATGATCTCAGGGTCCTGTGATCGAGTCCCGCTTCGGGCTCTCTGCTAGGCAGGGAGCCTGCTTCTTCCTCCCTCTCTCTCTCTCTCTCTGCTTGCCTCTCTGCCTATTTGTGATCTCTCTCTGTCAAATAAATTTTTTTAAAAATATAATAAATAAAAAATAAATAAAAAAATAAATAATATAACCACTTACTGAACTAGAGACTACATTACTTTCTCTGAAGGAGCCTTGGACCAAACTGTCACTAGTATGATGTGTGCGCATTCTGTAGGATTTCCATAAAAGACTTCTTCCTATTTTTTTCCCTTTTTTCCCTGTCTTCCCCACAAAGTAGAATTCAAATGAGTTGTTGTTGGACTAGTTTTAAACAAGTAAATGAGGGTACCCAGTACACAGTGGTGGGCAACACCTGGTTTGTCCTGTTTTGCAAGAACTGATTGTTAGATTTTGAAGAATTTTATAAGCTGACTGTTAAATATAAGTAGTATTTAACAATATTATAAATGTAAAATTACACAAAATTATATTTTAAGTGTAATAAATACTCAAAATCCATCAGTTGTAATTTTGAGTATTACCCCTGCTCTAATGTTTGTTTTCATATGGTAGAAATACTATATAATGGTGTTCTACTGTCTTTCTCTTCCCAATACTGCCTCCAGTAATGTGATATTGGTAGCTTGAAGCTGAGCACATTGGAAATATTTCTATCCTAGAAATCAGCAAATTCTATAAATTAAGGCATGATTTATTGGTTTGTAGACTGTCTAGAGTTAAGATAGTAATGGATAAAATGTTAATGCAGGTCAACTAAACTTTAGTGCATTGCATCTTTAGCTTTTACATTGTGACTAGTACATGCATTAAAAAAAAAAAAAAAAAAAAAAAAAAAAACCAACCCTGAGGAAAATGACAAATGTGTTCCAATTCAGCAAATAAACCATTCAAGATATTGACCAATAAGTAGCCGAAGTCTATTTAAATTTTCATTTTTTCACTTTTCATTGTTTCACTTTTTTTGGTGTTTCTTAATGCAAAATAAATGTAAACTAACATCATATTAGTACTATACTTAAAAAGCTGGTTCTTAAACATTTACAAACCTACTACTGACCCTAAATGATGGCAGAGCAAAAAGAAGAAAGAATCTGGATAGCCAGAAGTACATAGGCAGCCTCCTGGCAGTCCTGATGTGTACATCTATGAGGGAGAACTAAACTTCTACACTCATACCACAGTATTTTAGAATATCTTTTTTGTAGAATTTTGGCCTATGCCTAAAAATAATACAAGTAGCTAAAGAGATCCAAGCTGAAGATCCAGGAAATAACTGATCAAAGGATTAAGTGTGCAAATGCTGACTTCTACACTCATATGGTCAAGGCCAGACCTTGTTTCTCCTTTATCAGTATCCCTTGAAGAGTCTCTTCCCGAAGTGTTGGTAACATGATATGTGAGAAATCTCCCCTTTCTCAGATACTCAGTACTCACCTCTGCATCTGAGTGGTTGATACATACTCTTATAATGTCCCGTCTAGGACATTCACATTTCATTTCAGTATGTACACTCTACTTTCTTTGATCCTCCTACCCAGAAGATGTTCTTGCTAGATATGTCATTCCTTCAAGGTCTTGCTGGTTAGATATCTAATTTTATGTGCATTTAATCTAAATTGTTAATGAAAGAATTACTGGTCCCAAAGAACACTGATGATTATTTTAACTTACAGTAGATGTTTTGCCCATTGTGGGTCTGAGGACACAGCATGTAGGTGCCCATTTGTAAGCCAAAAGAGCCTTTAGGAGAAACTAAAATACCAAAATACCATTATCACCTATAATGTACATGTTTTCCAAAAACAGAAATTGCCTATGAAATATAACAATTACTATATACAAGCTAGTGTTAGTTTGATGCCAGAGTGAAGGCGAAATGAAGAAGATGCTCACCCTGTTTTATATTTAGGAGATAGATGTACATAAGAAATGTTTATATCTAAATGTTGTGTGCCATATAATCATTTTGCTTGTCAAGTGTATTATTACATGTGTACAGTCCCCAGAGAAAAATCTTCACAAAAGTCATGGCCACTTATATAGATCTGCCTATGCAGAAAGAAATTCAGATAAATGTCCTTTGCCCCACTTTCTACTTCTCTAGCTGTACTTGAGACTTCAGTTGAATAGCAGTGAGTATATGTAGCTGATTTGGATTATCTTGGTTAATCTTGAATAATCACAAATACAAAAAAGACTTTACATTCCCTACTTATGTTATTATCTCACTAAGTGGTGTTTTGAATACAGCAGAAAGCATATCCTGTTTGTAGAGATTTCTCCAAAATTGTCTATTTCCTATTTTCTTCAATGCTCATGTTATTGGCTGTGATTCATCTTCAGACCCAATCAGATTCAGAGTAAATATGTCAATACATTTCCCTTAAAAATAAAATTATTATATTACTCTTATCTATTTGAACTAATTAAAATAATTTTTGGCACTTTAATCTAGAAAAGTATGTTGTAAACATAAAATTAAGAGTTACTGAGTTAAAGGAAGGACAAATTATAGCAACTGTAAGTTGCATTAAATTCATTTTGGCATTTGCAATGACGTGGATGGAACTAAAGGGTATTATGCTTAAAATAAGTCAATCAGAGAAAGACAATTATCATATGAGCTCTCTGATATGAAGAATTTGAGAGGCAAGGCAGGGGATTATGGGGGCAGGGAGGAAAAAATGAAACAAGATGGGACCACGGAGGTAGACAAACCATAAGAGACTCTTAACATCAGGAAACAAACTGAGGGTTGCTGGGGGTGGGGGGAGGGAGGGTTGGGGTTGTTGGGTTATGGACACTAGGGAGGGTATCCACTATGGTGAGTGCTGTGAATTGTATAAGACTAATAATTCACAGACCCATACCCCTGAAGCAAATAATACATTATATGTTAATAAAAAATTTTCATTTTGGCAGAATGTATAATGTTTAAATTTAGATAGATCCAACTGAATTTTTTAAGAACAATTTCAAACTATCCCTAAAGCTATTTTCAAGACATTTTTAGTTTGTAGGAAAACATAAAATAAGAGAAATTTAGTTGAAGTAATTGGATTCTGACAGTTTGGGCAGAGTAGAAGTTAGATCCCATCAAAAGCAGGTTAGATACATTATAAAGAAAAGGAATCCAATATGAAGGTACTCAGTTTTTAAACAATCATTTACATAGTTTTGCATTGCTTTTCAAATGTACACCATTCCATCCAGTCTGTATCCTACTAAACTTCAAATCCTGTTCTCCAATAGACAGCAGTATTTTTTTTAATTTATTTTCAGCGTAACAGTATTCATTGTTTTTGCACCACACCCAGTGCTCCATGCAATCCTTGCCCTCTCCAATACCCACCACCTGGTTCCCCCAACCTCCCACCCCTCGCCCCTTCAAAGGCAAATCACTTAATAGACTATCCTAGTTGCTCAAAATGACATTTTTCTTAAAATAAATCCTATAAATAGCTTAATTTTAAGTTTGTCCCTGAAACTTACATTATTTCATCTTAAATTTACTGCACACGCTTTTTTGAACATAGTCAAATTTTATTTTCCAAAAGCCTGAGTATTATCCTATTATGACATTCAAAGAATGTGAAAATCAGGAAAGTTGCCCATACTTCTCTGTTCAATTAGGAAATAAACATCACTCAAGGGAACAGGTGTCCTCTCCATTCTCACTGCCAGCTTGCTGCCCACTGCCAGATGTCTCGTTCTATCCGGATTTGTTAACTGTGCACCAGGATTTGACGGCCTTCTCACATTTGGCCGGAGCCCTTTCTTATATGGCTCTCAGAAATGAATGTATAAAGGGCAAAGATGAAAAGTACCTACCACAACAGCCTCTGGGAAAATGTCCCAAATGTCTGAATAATCATAATGGAAAAAGGGAGGCAATGATACTGCCCTCTTCTGATTCAAGGAGTAAGGCAAATTATTTCAGATGAATTCATGAAGGGAGCCATCCTCTGGCTTTACAGTGCTATGACATTAAGTAAGAAAATAAGGTTAAATATATGCATTATCAAAGGAATCAGAAAAGGAAAAAATATTCTGAAATTGTTTAATCCTGCTGTGTGTGTGTAAAATGTTAAAATATTCTCTGAGCATCTGTATAGGAAAAGTCTAGTGTAACTTTTTAAACTTTTATCAAACTAAAAATGTTTTTTTTTTCAAACTAAAAATGTTTTAACAGAATGATTTATTGAAGCTGAATCTGGTCTATAAGGATAAATAATATTTAGATAGGAAAAAAGAATCTTACAGAGAAGAGTCACAGGATCAAATACATGCAGATGGAAATCTGCATGAAATTTGGTGGGGGTGGGGTAGATGGATGATGCCTTGGTTTTAAAACCAATCTGGCCAGATTAATCAAGACTTGGAAGAGAAATATATAACACTAAATTTTGATAGTAATTTAACTGCTAGAGAACATTCAAAATGGAAAACATTCAGAAACAAAGGACCATGTAAAACTTTAATCAGGGAGCAAAATGATAGTGATATTTAGGAAAAATAAGCAGACAAACCATGAGAGATTCTGGACTCCAGGAAACAAACTGAGGGTTACAGAAAGGAGAGGGGTGGAGGGATAGGGTAACCAGGTGACGGTTATTAAGGTGGGCATATGTTGTGATGAGCATTGGGTGTTATACGCAACTAATGAATCACTGAACACTACATCAAAAACTACTGATGTACTATACAAAGGATAACTGAACATAATAAAAAAGAAACACACACACGCGCAAGTTGGAAGGAATAAAGACCAGTGAAGCAGTTGATACAATAATAATATAAATAATTTACAGTGGCTGCTGGGGGACTCCGTCAGTTGGGCGCCTGCCTTTGGCTCAGGTCATGGTCTTAGGGTCCTAGGATGGAGCCCAAGCCTGCTCAGCAGGGAACCTGCTTCTCCCTCTCCCTCCACAGCTCCCCCTGCTTGTACTCTCTTGCACTCACTGTCAAATAAATGAAATCTTTTAAAAAGTTAACAATTTACCTTATTTCACTGAATCTTAGATGCCAATCAATTGAAAGATGCACACCTGTGTGTTGATTATTCTAGAATCGGGAGAAAAACTCATGCACATAATCTATGACATACTATTGATTGTAAAACACAATCTGATTCCCAGGATGTTAAAATGTGAAAAAAAAAAAAATGTGCCCTTTAATAGATGAATACAATGATACCTACTATTTAGTGAATGCTTTTACTTCTACTGTTATAAATTATGCTAAACACCTTATATTTACTCACTCAGAAAAGTCTGTATAAATTATTAATATCAGGTATAACTATTGTCCTATTTCTATTGTCCTAACTATTGTCCTATTTCTACAAATTGAGAAAACCAGTGCTTACAGAAGTTATGTAGCCTCCCCTCTTTCTAAGTTTTCAAATACAGGGAGCCCAAACTAAAGAGGTTATACTGGCGACAACAGGGATATTCAGAAGGGTAACTGATTTCAGAGAAAATAACATTTGTTTAGGAAAGGTTGAGTTTCCGATAATGTCAGGGTAACAAATCTGTATTGCCCTTTAGCAGTTGCATATATGGGACTGAGCAAAAGTGAAGAATCAGGGAGCCCTGTTTAAAGTGGTACTTGAAGCTTTGAGAAGACATATCATGTGAGCATTTAAGGAGAAAAGGAGACATAGAAAGCAATTAGACTATAAATCACAGTTATGAATCAAGAAAAGTGCCAGCTATAGAGAAAAGAAACTAGTAGAAAAGAGCAGAAGGACAAAAATAATAAAGAGGCTTAAAGATCAGGAATCTAAAGAATTTGAGAGATTTAATAAAACACAAATTGAGAAAAGGTTATTGAATTTGGGGAGGCAGGTGGTGATATTAAGAGAATAATTTCGGTAGTGGGGTGGTTTCAGAAGCCAGATATGCAGGGGATTAAAAAGCAAATGAGTAGAAGCTGTGGCACAGGTGTAGATCACACATTTCAGGAATTGGCAATAAAAGGAAGAAGGAAAATAGAATGTTGACATGGAGCTCTGTGAAAAGGAGAAATTCAAAATGTCAGCAAAGGAGGCATGGGTGAAAAAGAATCAAACACACAATGTAATTTGAAAATATGCTATAGAAATACATGAGAAGTTTGCTAGTTCTTCCATCCATTGCATAGTGCTTTATTGAGTAACTACTGTGAATAATACTGCAAAGACTAGGTTCCAAAAACAACTAAAGCACAATTCTGTAGGAGCCAGGGTAGGGTGCCCCAAGATGGACCTTTCTGACAGGATAACTATTTTGAGTTTAAAAAAGCAATTGAAACCCGGTATATTCAGAAAAAGTTCTATAGCTCCCCCTTCAACTGCCTAAAAAGAATTTAGAGAACCTGTTCCAGGAAGTGAGCTATCACCATAGATAACTACAGTATGATATGATCTAGGTGTGGTAGGGGGACAGAGCAAGACCTGTTTGGTCGAAGTCCCCTATGTCCCACTGTTTGAATGGCCCAGTGAAATTTTATTTACCAAGTATTTATTCTTGTTCATCTTCCTGAGGATTGCATTCTTTCCCTTTGAAGTTCCAGACCCTACCCCTTTCTCCTTAGTTAAGAATGGCATGTATGCCTCATTTTGCCTGACTGTCTTTGGAATTTTCATAGCTAACCTTATACATAGAAAACAAAATTTGATTTTCTCCTCTTAATATGTCTCATGTTAATTTGATTCTTAATTCAGCTAGAAAGACCTTGAAGATGATAGGAAATTCTTGCTCTCCAATACTTCTTGCCCTCAAGTTGTTTAAAATCTAAGGAAAACTGAAATGTTAAAAGGCAACTAAACTCTATCAAGTAATAAGTAGCAGGCAAAAGAAACACAAAGGAAAGGATAGTGAAGTTGCCAAGAAGTGATGTCCAGAGTGAGTTTTAAAATCCAAGTGAATGGAAGGCAGAAGGGGCAACAAGAAAAAGGCAAAACTTAGGAAAGAGCTTAGCTGTTTTAGAAGACTGAAAGTAGTTGACTGTGGCATGTGTCTTGGATAAGAGGGGGATAATGAGAGATGCAGTTGAAGACATTAGTAGGGGTCATGCCAAAGTGGTTCATGTTTAGTTGACATCTAGCTACGCACCAGGTATACGAGGTTGCATATACACAGAAAACATTGTATAAAATTGAAGCTGCATAGGAATATACTGTTCATATAACTTAATAGAAAATCTCAATAAATTTTCCATAAAAGTCCTTTTTAAATATTTTGAAAATGTTATATTAGTTGCATATTAATTTCCTGTGGCTCCTCTAACAAATTATAGGCTTAACAAATAATCAGCTTAATTAACAAATTAGTGGCTTCAGATAATACAAATGTATTATTTTACAGTTCTTAAGGTCAAAGTATGAAATTGGGTCTTGCTAGGCTAAGATCAGGGTGTTGATAGGGCTGCTCCCCTTTCAAGAGACTCTAGAAAGAAAAAAATCAACTTTTTTTTTTTTTTCGTTTTCCAGCTATGGGAGCCTACCAACATTCTTTTGTTCATGGCCCATTCCTGAATCTACAAAGCCAGCAATACTGGTAAGTCCTTCTCATACTACTATCTCTCTAGTTCTCTCTCTTCTGCCTCCTTCTGCTGATTTTAAGAATGCTTGTGATTTTATTAAGCCCACCTAGTTACTCCAAGATAATCTCCCCATCTCCTAGTCAGCTGAACCTGCAACCTTACTTTTTGCATTTAATCTGACGTATTCATACTCTCCGGGGATTAAAACATGGACATCCTTGGGAGATTACTATTCTGCCTACTACAGAGGCTGTCAAAAAAAGTCTTAAAAATAATAAGGCGATATGCAGTGGGAAAGACCAGTTACTAAACTGACAAACATTCAGTAAATATTTGTTATGTACAAACAATTTTATTAAGTATTCTAAAACATCAGAATGTACTATGCCTTGAAGAACTAAAGGAAACAAAAGATACAAATATAAAAGAAACTGTAACACAGCAAATAAAAATAGTACAGTAAAATTTGGCTAAGTATGAGAAACAATTATTTTAATTTTTATTACGTCAAAAATTAAGATAAAGTCTACCCAAAAATGATATTCTAAAGATGTGTGGGTCTTTTTAAGGGAATAATAGATATGGAATAACAACAACAAAAAATTTCAGGTTGAGGGTAATAAATATATATGTATTAATGTGGTAAAGTAACCCATTATTCTGGAAGAAAAGTGTCATTCTGGGGACATTTGATATGTATGCTTCAATTACTCATTGTATTTTACAATATCCATATTTGAATGCAGAAAACTTAAATTCAAATTGAGGCACTGTGAATTGCCCTGTTGCCTTGGAAAATCACTCTCTCTCTCTCCAAGGAAAATAAAGCATGCTACCTATCCCTTAAGATTGATGTCATGACTACAATATGAATCTGCTTTGTAAACTTTACAGTATTATGAATATTGGTTTGTGCTGTTAAAATTACTATAATTATGGTAAGCCTTAATTCTAGATTGAAGAATTAAGACTGTAATTTATGGATAACAAAAGTGTACTTTTGGTTTCCAAACTAGGAGTACTATGAAGTATTATAAACATGTATTACAGAACTAAAAAGAATAAATCAAAGACTACTAGGTGAAGACCACAATAGAAGTAGAGGGAAAAGATGAGAATCCAGATTTGGATTAGGAATCAAGAACTTCACAGACAGATTTGCAGCTAATACATTACAGCCAAGGGCATCATAGGAACTGGTGACTGATTTGGAAGGGAATGGAAAGAAGAGCAAATCCATAACACTAAGGTGGTATTTAAAAACAAACAAAATGTGCAGATAAGCTTTTTGGTTGTGGTTTGGTTTGTTTGGTATGGATAAAAAAATGTTAAAGATACTCCATTACAAACCAGGCCAGAATGAGGCTATAATTGGAAATACAAGTTTTGGCTCCTTATAAGACCATATAAGACCATGTTGTTTGAAAAATAACAGAGAAAGAGGATGGATAGGTAGATGAAATAGTAACTTTCTTTTGTCAGTGTAACTCAAATTGTGTTACTGCTTGGAGTATGGGGCTCTGTCCTGTCTTAGCTGTGTTACAGTCTAATATTCATGTCTGCCATTGAAATGGTGGTATATATACATAGAGATAGTACCTACCATATTTGATATAAATAAGTTTCAGAGACTCACTGTATATGTGCCTGTGTACTTAACAGCAATTATTATAGACACCAATTTTGTGCTTCTTTCCTATCAAACTAAATTTTGATCACAAGTTCCTTAAGGGCAAGAATGTGTCATTTTGTCTGGTGTGACCATTGCTTTGTATAGTGCCTCTCACATAACACAAGCTCAGCAAATGTATGATTAATTATAGTGCTTTTCAGAAACTGTCTTATATATTATTTTTCAGGTAACTATCTCTTCCATAAATTGACAGAAGTCATCTCTAGTCAATTTGGGCATCACCAGTTTTTCATTGCACAATGTTTTCAAATCCTTGGCTCCTAATAACTGTTTTCTCAACTGAATTGAGGACACATGACATTAAAAAAAGAAGCTGCAGTGTATATAGTCACACTCTCAATATTACACCCAAATTATAAGAAGGGCTTAAAATTCCTTAAGAGTGACATATTTCAGAAATCAAGACTTAAAAAAGAATACACCAACATACAACATCATTAAAGTGATATAATTAAGTCTAGACTTCATTACCATCTAGTGATTGTCCTAACATATTGATTGTTATGGTTGGCAGTGTCAACTCAATTGAAGGAAGGGAAGAGGAAGAGAGAAGTGAGAGAAAGGGAGAGAGAAAGGAAGGAAAATTCTTTCAGAACTTACTGTTCTCATTTCCCACTTTCTACCCAAGCTGAAAAGCTTTTACTATTCCCATAGCATAACAAAATTTCTTTTTTTGGAATTGTATTTTTACAATTGTCTGTCATAAATTGTTATGGACACTGAATTCACAATATATATTTTGTACCTCCTGGAGCTTTAAGTCATACTACAATATGGTCTGAAAATTGGGCAGATATTATGTTGGATAAACTGATAGATGATTCTTTCTTTGCACCTAAAAAGATAGCCAGAAACTATCAGTAGGAGAATTTTGCAAGATATTCTTTCAGTTTCTATATGATAAAACATTTTCTTTCTACTTATCAGTGAGAGGTACCTAATGAAAAAGACCGAATGCCTGCCAGAGTCAACGAGACTCTTTCCCAAAGGAAATAAAAGAGAAGCAGATGATTGCTTGAATAAATTTTTAGAAACACTAGTCTTTTCATTTCATTTCATGGGAAATAAATGGAAAATAGCATTTCTAAGATATGATACTAAATAATGAACTCCTGTGGCCATGCCAAACCCCCAGCAAATTGCACAGCCAGCAGGGAGGTGCAAAATAAGGGGCAGTGACAGTGGTGAGAAAATCACCACCTTTAGCACCAACAGTTACTGGAAGAGGACCTTGACTGAAGTCAGAGTAGGTTATAGGTCTGTCACTATATGGGCTCACAAACCCCATTATGAAATGAACTGCCTAAATGTTACTTCACCCAAGCCAGTTTTACAAACAACATCATGGTTTGTTCTCAAGTCCCAAAGTTTCGGTATCTTACCAGTCTGGCTCCCAGGTATGCCAAGACTCAGAAAGATTAAAAACACCTGTTGCCAGTTCAGTGACTGACTTAACAATAATCTGCTCATCTCTAGCCTGTCCACCTTTTAGTGATTACGAAGCTTCAGTCCTGTTGAAGAACGCCTTGAAAAAAAGGCTACTTCTCTACAGTTCCTAACTTCCTTGGCTCCTTTCAGTTTTCTGAAATAATAGCCAAAGGACATAGAGAACATAATAGAAAGTACCTTGCTTGAATATGCAGCTTTCTTTCTTCTGTGTTCTTCTTTGTGAACTCTCATGGCCTTGGTCTTCTTGGACTCTCAGTTCTGTCCCCTGACCAAAGAGGCACTGCCAGACTTCCCTTGGCTTTCCCTTGCTGCCCTGTTGTTACAAATACTTTCAGGACAATAAATTGGGGTCTACCCACTCCACTCCCTTCTCCACCCTCATCTGCTACTTCTCTTTCAAGGATCATGGTTTTTGGCTGCTTGATATCCAATCTCTTGAATCTCATTCCTAGAAGATTTTAGCAATTGGCTCTGATGAGATTTAAGACACAATACCCCAAAATATGACACTTTAGCATATTTTTTATTTTAAGCAGAAGGAATTTGAGAAATGGTAGATGTAGGAAGTACTCTCTGACCTTCTTTTTTGAAGCAGACCCTTAAACACTCACATGAGAGGTACCCTGCCTATACTCGGAGGAAAGGGACATCCTTATGCCCAAAGAGGGAGCAATGCAGAGAGAAATCTGAAACAATAGGTTTTGCTAGTTTCCCAAAGTTTACTACACTTAGCTCATATCCTCAGTACTATCTCATTTTCCACTCTTCATCAAAATTAGCATAAAAGTGCTCTGGTTTAAATATTTCTTTGGGCTGGGGCACCTGGGTGGCTAAGTCAGTTAAGCATCAGACTCTTGATTTCAGCTCAGGTCTTGAGTTCAAGTGTTCAAGTGTTCCACACCCAATGTGAAATCTATTTAAATAAATACTTCTTTGGGACTTCATTTCCTTATGAAGGCTTCTGTGTCAACTTCACTATATATATTTTTCTCTTGCTCTCTTTTACTTCAAAGACCTAGGTAAGAGCCTAAGACAGATAGAAGAAGGATATTTTTCTCTTCTATAGATTAATGTAATCTATTCCTGGCATAATTGTTGGTGATTGCAGTATCCATGAAGATAATCCCAATATTCTTTTAGTTAATTTTATCCTCTTAAAATGTATATGTATTCATATCATTCTTCTCAAAATTTTACACTGGCCTTGATTTCACTAAAAAAAATAGCTAAAATTTTTACAATGATGTATAAGTAAGGTGGCCTATAATTTATTATTATAAACCAAAACACTTTGAGAATAAAATAAGACAATGAACAATCATGCTGAGAAAATAGGCAAAACTGTCTCTTCTGGGGAAAAAAAATATAACTTCTAGTCAAATGAGGTCTTTACCAACAACACCCTGCATGAGTGACTTCTAACACACCCTTTGATATCCTCTACACACCTCTTCACACAATCTGCTCAGCTACACTAGCTTCTTTGTTCTTCCTCAAATACACTAATAGTTAGGGACTCTACACTGGCTAGTTCTCTGTCTGGACTGCTCTCTCCCCAGATCTTCCTTCACTTCATCTGAATCTTTCACAAGGGAGGCTGTCCCTAGCAACTCAATAAAAATAACAAACCTACCTCTGAACTCAGAACTGTCCATATGCCTTATCCTATTTTTTTTCCCTGCAGTAACTTTCATTTCGGAAAAAGAAACTGTTATTGAGTTAAAAACAAAAACCGACTACAGACACCATTGTCCTTTAGAGAACTGATGTAATTTTGCCTTCAGAGACGCTGGTTCATTCGTTCTTTAATTTAGGGAAAACACATGCTTGATCTCAGTGGAGACAAAGACTGTTCATCTTCTTGGGTGACTTGGAGAACAAAGGAAAAAGAAAAAAGTTAAATTTCCTTACTATACAACTTATAACCTAATGACAAGTGCCTGAGACAGGCAGAATGACCTTCCTCCAGGAACTCAAAACACCTTGATGTCAATACTCTGCTGACGGCAAAAGGCCATCTTAGCTTAACATTATCCTAACCTCCAGGGACCCTGTAAGTCTCCTTTTACATACAAAAATTCCATTGGAAACTTCTTTCATCTCTACCCACACCCACCAAGATATATGTTAGCAATTATCTTCCAAATATATGGCACACTGATCTACATCTGAAGGGTCTAATGAGTAAGGTTTTACTAAACACTAATAAGTGACATTTTCCTAACAATAGCTAACCCCGCAAGGTTCTGGAAGCCTTTCTTCCAAATTCCTTAGAGGCTTATGATATCCCTAAATCCCTTCCAACTTGAAAGTGTGTAACCAGCCAGTCCTCAAGACCCCAGTGCAGCTCTTTCTGTCTGTGGGTCCTGTCCCCATGCTTTAATAAAACCACCTTTTGGGGGATGCCTGTGTGGCTCAATTGGTTAAGCATCTGCCTTTGACTCAGGTCATGATCTCAGGGTCCTGGGATTGAGTCCCTCATTGGACTCTTTGCTTGGCGGGGATCCTGCTTCTCCCTCTGCCTGCCCTTCCCCCTGTTTGTGGTCTCTTCCTCTAGCAAATAAATAAATAATTTTTTTTAAAAAGCACCTTTTTCATCAAAGATGACTCAAGAATTCTTTCTTGACTGTCTGCTCCAAACCTTAACATTTTTACATCATTGGTCATAGTTAGGCCCAAGGATGAGATAAAGAGAATGCTGAATTTTGCACGATAATGAAAATTGACTTTCTACAACCCATTGAAGTAAAAAACTGAATGAGAATCTACAGTAGTAGAACTTTTAGAAATATCTACTCTATAGAGAGAAGAGTGATTAAGGTCTTTGTGTAGTAATGTCTAATATTAAAAGTGAAGTTCTTCCTTTTTGTGCTTCAGTAATGGAGCTACCTTTGGGCTTTAGCCTCCAAAGGTATATCCCTTCTGAAAACCACAGTGTTTCAAGAATGAGTGAAAAAGGTCAGGGCTCCATATTGGTAATAAAATAGGCAAGGAGAGAAGTGGATCATTTGAGCTGTCAGGAAGAACTGACTTTGAGATTGGTCAGAAAAGACTAGTGGGGTCTGAATTCATTTATTCCATCTGGGTTATCCCTGCCTTTGATTCTATTTGAGCTATTTTATTACTCTATTAAAAAAAACTGATGATAATACAAATAATTCCTGTCTATAGAAATAAAAATTTGTTGCATCCAGTAGAAAGCAACTGATTATAGATTGTTGTTAGACCCCTTTTTATTCTATTTGTTAGCTTACGTTAGCATATCTTTATTGCATCCAAATTACTTAAATTCTCCTTTGATTCAGTAAGATCATCTCACTAGTTCCCTCACCAAGTCAAATAAAATATTTGATATCTGTTCACTTTAAATTTCTAGAGAGCCACAATTTTAATCTAAAAAAAAAAGAGTTTTGTTTTGTTTGTCTGTTTGTTTTTATCAGAGCAAAGACTATCAGCAACCGGGCTACTTTGGGAAAACCTAGAGTTCATCTGGATTAAGAAAAATGTGAAAAATAATTCCTGTACCCTCCAAAACTTATCAGAAGAAGTTTGCCTGTGAAAAGATAAAAGGAGAACATAGGGGCTATTACGGTTTAGTGAGTAAAGATGTACAAAATGCACAGCAATCCATTATGCATGCTAGATGTCGAAAAGTCTTAATCCCCCTTAATCCCACTGCAGTTCTTATCCTGTCACTGTTTTCCACTTATCAAATATTTCTAAATGTTTTATTATTTCTGTTTTAGTGGTTTTTACTGTGCAAAGTCTTAAAATCTTAGCTCTTCCACAATAACCTCTATCAAGGTCGGCAAACTTTTTCCATAAAGTGACAGATAGTAAATATTTTATGCTTTACAAGCCATATGGTCTCTGTCACAACTATTCAGCTCTGCTTTTGTAACACAAAAGCAGTCACAAACACTACATAAACAAATAAGTTCCAATAAAATTCCAATGAGTTCCAAAATTGTATGCACGAAAGCAGGATTGAGTTTTGGACCATAGTTTGCCAACTACTGAGATAGATTATGATTGATTTACTCAAGACCTTATTATAAAACTATTGAAGTCACAATTATTTAGAACTTAAAGAATTTTAAATTATTTAATAGAATATAACATTTTACTTTTTATCATTCTAATGGGAAAAATATGTGTAGGTAAAAATGATTGTAAAGAAGGTTTACTAATGGCTAATAAATATTTTTTAAATTATCTAATAACATTGTGAGGACCATGGCAATTCAAGTATAAATGAGTGATTCCTAAAAATTCCTTAAAACAACAAGGAATTTGGTCAAAACTATAGGAGAAGTAAATGTCCTAGAGAAGGATACACAAAAAATAATCAACTCTGAGACTCTAAAATTGAAGTGAAATTTCAGTCCACTTCTTTCTCTTCATGGCATCAAAATTCAAGAATTTGAATCAAGAGATAGTGCTGTTGTGTTACATAGAACAGAGCAAAGGCAGTAGCAATGTCAGAATGGGCCCATTCCATGTCTCTTCCCCTGAAGCCTCAAAAATTCAGTTTCAAGATAAGGAATGGATAGCAAGATCCCCTGGGAGTTGTATCTGATAGGATAATAGAGATACAAACCCCTAGTCTGCTCCCAGAAGACAAACCAGGAGTATTTAGCAGCTAACGACAATAAAAGTAAAGAGAGTGATCCATGAAGTCATGTGGTTTTATGAGGAGATGCAAAGACAATTTTCAAGTCAACAACAACAAAACAAAAAAATTCTGGTTTTCATGTTCTAGTCCCCTGAAGAATCAAAGGGAGCTCCATTCAAAGTTTGGTTTATGTTGAGACTGATGATGCCACACACATACACACAAGGTATGGAAAAATTGCTTTATATAATTGAAGCCTCTGGGAAGTGTAGGGCAGCCTCTTAAGCCGGTCTAAGATGGCTTAAGAAAGCAAAAAAAAAAAAAAAAAAAAAGAGAGAGAGAGAAAGAAAGACTTGCCTGGGTTTTTATTGTGGTTATGGGACAGAGTTAGAGTGGGGTTCACATGCAAGAAGAGGTTTGAATGGTTTGAATCTGCCACTTGTGTCAAAGAAAGGCAAAGCCAGTCCTTCTGACCAGCTTGATCAGATGTGGGAGATCAGGGGAGGGGAGGATAAGGCTTAAAGTTGTCAACAGTCAGACATCAAAAAATGGAGTAAAACTCCTCGTTGTACATGTGAATACACCCCATACCACTATTATAATTTAAATGATCCATATCTCAATTGAAAACACATATAAGGAAGAGCAGAAAAAATATATCCTAACTTTATGTCACAAAGACATTCATAACTAACAATTTAGCATATGACTCTGTATCCATAGTTTTCAAACTTAGCTAGATATTGAAATCAGCTTAGGAGTATTAAAATATTGATACTTTTATCTCCCCTCCAGAAAGACTGATTGAATTGGTCTGGATTACAGTTGTGATAATAAGATTTTTATAATCTCTCCAGGTAATTCTAACAGCAGCCACTGTTAATCACTGTTAGAAGGTGTGTGTGTGTCTGTGTAATAAAGATGGATCAAACTACTCATACTGTTTATGAACACTTTTCATTTAATATACAACCAAACATATTTCCATGCTCATAAGTGCAGATCTACAGCATTATTATAAAGTCTACCTATTACTTTACTATGGTTATACTGTAATTTGTCATAACAATAACTCTTGTGTGGTATTTACATTATATCCAATTTATTTTGCTTATAAAAATACTTATGAACATCTTTTTTATACACCTCCTTGCTCATTTTTATGATTCCTGATGAAAATTTTCTTGAAATATAATTTTTGGCTTAAATAGTATACATATGTTTAAGGTTATTGATCCATCATCCCTCCAGCAGAAAATGAGGTTGTATATTACTCTATTACTCCACTATGCTGGATATTATCTGTCTTTCTTAAATCTTTGCCTGAAGTTAGAAATAAAAATATAACACATCTAAATTTATCAACCTTTGCTTTTATGATACCGATATCATGCTTTACAAAGTATTTTTACAATTGGTTTATGTAAATAATCTGCCATGTTTTTAACATTTTGTCTTATTTTTGGTATTTAATATAACCCATTTGAAATGTATTTTGGGACAGGTATATACTTATACACATAAAATCTCTAACTTCATTTTCTTTTTATTTTCCCAAATCAGTTATTCAATCATCCTCCATTTCTTACCTCATAAAACTCATTTCTAAAGTGAGGACGTAATACCTACTTCACGTAGTTTCAGAATGGACTAAATGAGTTACTATATATTAAGCACTTAAAACAGTACATGACATAAAATAAATACTCAGCATGTCATCACTATAATTTTCATGATCATCATCATGACCACATTTATGTTATAACTTGGGTATATTTCTTGGCATTGGATAATGTGTTTACCTTGCTCCAGTAACGCACTGTTGTAGCCTTGACATGGATGTAGCTTTGACATGAATATTTTTAGTAACTATTTGTTAAAATTATTTTGGTGATTTTCATGTCTTTATTCCATTGGAAAAACATTAAAAATTTTACTGTCAAATTGAAAGGAAAAATTTTATTCTGGTTTTTATTTTGATTGAGTTAAACATATGAGTCAATTAGAGCAAGATTCACAACTGTTTATTCTTTCTACCTAGTAGAATGGAATGCCTCTAACTATTGTCAAGTATCTTTTTATATCTTTCTGAAAATTCATGCAGTTTTCTTCAGAGAGGTTTTACATATTCTTATTAAGTTTATTGCTAGGAATTTTACATTTTTATTGGATTGTCAAAGGGTTATTTTTTCTAACTGGTTATACTTATTGTATATAGGTGGTAGCTTTTCTGTATTTATTTGCAAGTGACTTCTTCACTGAACTCCCTGGATAGTTGTAATTCAAGGACATTATAATTCAAGACTTCTCTTTGTATCAAGGATGCCTTCTGTAGCAGCTAAATCTTCATTCTAAATTAGTATGGGATTGAGAAGGAGGACTGGGTCAGAAGATAAACATATCTCCTCAGTTTCACCTTTAGGATTAGAAACCATGCTATCCCTTTTATTTGTGGAGTGTGTACTCTTTTATTACAGACCCTAATACTAGCAGTGACTAATCATAAAAAATTTTAGCTAAAAGCAACTAATAAAATATTAAACATAGCCTTAAGTTAAAAAATTAACTACCAACATCCTTTTACCCTAGCAGTCATAATAAGTGTATCCCTAAACTTTATTCTTTCTAGTATATTTTTGAGTAAGGTAGTTATCTGAACGTGTAGTCTAATGGACTGCTAGAGGTGCCCAAGCTATATTTAGGGGATGTACCATATCAATATTATCTTATATAATAGCACTCTAATTTGCTTTTTCAATGTTTTGACATTTACAATAATTGTAAAAAATTGATACTAAAACGGCTACTACCCTAACATGAATCAAGTGGTATCAATCCACCAGTAGTCCTTGCATTCCTTGCCATCATGCACTTGAAGATAAAACAAAAAAAAATCTCAATTATGAAGTAGTAAAAATTACTGTTATTAAATCAATTTACATTATGCTATCCTTGCCACAACTGTAACTACCATCTGTCACCATGCAACACTATTACAGTACCACTGACTATATTCCCTATGCTGTACCTTTCATCCCAATGACTTATTAATTCCATAACTAGAAGCCTGTACCTCCCACGTTCCTTTACCCATTTTTGCCTATTTTCCCACCCTCCTCCCCTCTGGTAACCATCAGTTCTCTTATTGTATCTGTTAATTAACAATTAAGGTATCTTTCTATCACATAGTATTTGCTTTTCTTTGACTTATTTCACTTAGCATAATACCCTCTAGGTTCACCCATGTTCTTGAAAGTTGTCAGTCTCATTATTTTTAATGGCTGAGTAGTAATATTCCATTCTGTATGTATATAGATGTTTGTGTTTTGTGTGTATATATATCACTTCTGCCTTTTCCATTCATCTCTCGATGGACACTTGGGTTGCTTCCATATTTGACTATTGTAAATAATGCTGCACTAAACACAGGGATGCATATATCTTTTCCAATTAATGTTTTTATTTGAATAAATACCCAGTAGCAAAAGGACTGGATCATATGGTATCTATTTTTGCTTTTAATTTTTTTGAGGAATGCACATACTGTTTTCCAGATTGGCTACACCAATTTACATTCCAACCAATACTGCATGAAGGTTTCCTTTCTCTCCACACCCTCACTAACGTATTATTTCATATGTTTTTGATTCTAGCCATTCCAACAGGTTTAAGGTGATATCTCACTGTGGTTTTAATTTTCATTCCCTGATGTTTAGTGATGTTGAGCATCTTTTCATGTGTCTGTCATCTTCTTTGGACAAACGTCTATTCAGGCCCTCTGCCTATGTTTTAATCAAATTATATGTTTTTTTTCTTTTGCACTGAATTGTGTAATTTGTTTATATATTTTGGATATTAATCCCTTATCAGACATAACATTGTAAATATCTTCTGCCAGTCAGTACGTTGCCTTTTTGTTTGCTTGATGGTTTCCTGTGCTATGTGAAAGGTTTTTTTGTTTGTTTGTTTGTTTGTTTAATCCCAATAGTTTAATTTTGCTTTTGTTTCCCTTACCAAAAGAGACATATCTAGAAAAATAATTCTATAGCTGATGTTCAAGAGATTACTATGATTTTGCAAGGAGTTTTATGCTGTCAGGTCCCACATTTAGGCCTTTAATTCACTTTGTGTTTACTTTTGTGAATGGCATAAGAAAGTAGTCCAGTTTCACTCTTTCACATGTAGCAGTCCAGTTTTCCCAGCACTATTCACTGAAGAAACTGTCTCTTTCCCATTGTGTATTCTTGCCTCATTTGTTGCAGGTTAATTGACCATTTAAGTATGAGTTTCTTTCTGGGTTTTCTATTCTGTTCCATTGATCTATGTGTCTACTTCTGTGCCAGTACCATACTGTTTAGATTACTATGATTTTGTAGTATATCTTGAGGTCTGGAATCGTGATACTTCTAGCTTTGTTCTTTCTCAAGGTTGCTTTTGCTATGTGAGGTCTTCTGTGGTTCCACATAAATTTTAGTATTATTCTAGTTCTGTGAGAAATGTTATTGGTATTCTGATAGGGATTGCGTTGAATCTGTATATTGCTTTGGGTAATATGGACTTTTTAAAGATTTTATTTATTTATTTGACAGAGAGTGAGAGAGCACAAGCAGGGGGGACAGCAAGGAGAAAGAGGGAGAAGCAGGCTCTGCACCAGCAAGGAGCCTGATTAGGGGCTCAATCCCAGGAACCTGGGATCATGACCTGAGCCGAAGGAAGATGCCTAACGACCTAGGCGCCCCTAATATGGACATTTTAACAATTATTTATTCTCCCAGTCCATGAGCATGGCATGAGTTTTCATTTGTGTCATCTTTGATTTCTGTCATCAATGTTTTAGAGTTTTCAAGGTACAGGTCTTTTACCTCCTTGATTAAGTATATTAATATTACACATATTCCTAGTTATTTTATTCTTTTTGGTATAATTGTAAATTGTTTTCTTAATTTATCTTTCTACTACTTTGTTATTAGTGTATAAAAACATAACCAATATCTGTGTATTAATGTTGTATCCTGAAACCTTCTTGAATTCATTTATTACTTCTAATAGCTTGTTTTGGTGACATTTTTAGCATTTTCTATATATAGTATCATATCATTGACAGAGAGTAAAATTTTGCTTCTTCTTTACTGGTTTCAATGCCTTGTATTTCTTTATGTTATCTAATTGCTGTGGCTAAGACTTATGTCAAATAAAAGCGGTAAGAGTGGGCATCCTCATCTTCTTCCTGTCCTTAAAGGAATAGCTGTTTTTTACCATGAGGTGTGTTAGCTGTGGGTTGGTCATATATGGCCTTTATTATGTTGAAGTATGTTCCTTCTAAATCCACTTTCATGAGTATTTTTATCATGAGTGGATGTTGAATTTTGTCAAATGCTTTTTCTGCATCTATGACAATGATCATATAATTTTTAGCCTTCTAATGGTACATCACATTGATTCATTTGTGACTACTGAACCATCCTCAGATCCCTAGATAAATCCCACTTGATCATGGTGGGTGATTTTTTTTAATGTGTTGTTGAATGCAATTTGCTAATAATTTGTCGAGGATTTTTACATCTCTGTTCATCAGGGATATTGTCTTACAGTTTTCCTTTTTTGTAGTAAGGAAAACTAGTTTGTCTGGTTTTGGTATCAGGGGAATGCTGGCCTCTTAACATATTTAGAAGCTTTCTTTCCTCTTCTATTTCTCAAAATAGTTTGAGGAGCATAGGAATTACTCTTCTTTAATTCTTTGGTATGAGTCACCTGTGAATCCATCTGGTCCTGGCCTTTTGTGTGTTAGTTTTTGATTACTGGCTCAATATCATTTCTAGTAATTGCTCTGTTCATATTTTCTATTTCTTCTTGATTCAGTTTTGGAAGATTGTATGTTTCTAGGAATTTATCCATTTCTTCTAGGTTGTCTAATTTATTGACATAATTTTTTATGGTAGTCTTTTATAATCCCTTGTTTTTCAGTGGTGTCAGTTTTTACTTCTATTTCATTTCTGATTTTTATTTGTGTCTTTTTTACTTCTTGATAAGTCCAGGTAAATGTTTATCAATTTGTTTATCTTTTCAAAGAACCAGTTCTCAGTTTCATTCATCTTTTTTATTTTTGTGTGTGTGTCCATTTCATTAGTTTGTACTCTGATATTTAGTGTTTATTTCCTGCTACTCACCTTGGGCTTTGCTCTTTTTTTAGTTCCCTGAGGTGTAAGGTTAGATTGTTTGAATTTTTTTTTGTTTCTTGAGTTAGGCCTACATCACCCTATATTTACCTTTCAGAACTGTTTTCCCTGCATTCTAAAAATTTTGGACTGTTGTGTTTTCACTTTAATTTATATCTCTGTATTTTTATATTTCTTCTTTAATTTCTTTATTGACCAATTCATCGTTTAGGAGCATGCTATTTAGCATTCACATGCTTGTGCGTTTTTTTTTTCCTTCTTATTTATGTCTAGTTTCATACTGTAGTGGTCAGAGAAGATGCATGATTTCAAGCTTCTTAAAATTACTGAGACTGGTTTTGTAGGCTTAACATATCATCTCTCCTAAAGAACTTTCTATGTGCACTTGAAAAGAGAATGTGTATTCTTTTGTTTTGGGATATTTATATATATCTGTTAAGTTATTCTGGTCTTCTAGGTCATTCAGAGACAGTTTCCTTACTGATCTTCTGCCTGGATATCTATTCATTTATGTAATTTGGGTGTTAAGGTCCCCTACAATTATTGTGTTACTGTCAGTTTCTTCCTTTATGTCTATTAAGATTTGCTTTATGGGGGTGCCTGGGTGGCTCAGTGGGTTAAGCCTCTGTCTTTGGCCCACATCATGATCTCAAGGTCCTGGGATTGAGCCCCTGCATCGGGCTCTCTGCTCAGCAGGGAAACTGCTTCCTCCTCTCTCTCTGCCTGCCTCTCTGCCTACTTGTGATCTCTCTCTGTGTCAAATAAATAAATTAAAATCTTTAAAAAAATTTAAAAAAAAAGATTTGCTTTATGTATTTAGGTGCTCTATTGTAGGATATATAACAGTTGTTATACCTTCTTGTTGGATTGATTCCTTTATCATTTTGTAATGACCTTCTTTACTTCTTTACATTTTTGTTTTAAGGTGGATTTTATAAATGTATTGCTACCCTGGCTTTTTTTTTTTTTTTACCTTAATTTGCATAAAATATATTTTTTCATGCCCTTACTTCTAGTATGCCTGTGTCTTTAGGTTTCAGTTAAGTATCTTTTCATCAGCATATAGATAGGTCTTATGTTTTTATCTATTCTGCCACCCTACATCTTTTGATTTGAGCATTTAGAGCATTTGCGTATAAAGTAATTATTGATAGGTAGGTACTTATTGCCATTTTATTAACTGTGTTCTGGTTTTGTAGCTCTGTTTCTTTCTTCTTCTCTCTCTTTCTGCACTCTCTCTTTGTGATTTACTTCCTGAAGTGTTATATTTGACTGTCTTTCTCTTTATTTTTTGTTTATCTATTATAAGTTTGGGTTTGAGGTTCACATATAAAATCCCAAGTATATGCCAGTTATATTAAGTTGATGATCATTTAAGTTCAAACACATTCTAAAAGAATCCTTTTTATACTCTACACTTTATATATATATATGTTGTCATATTTTACATCTTCTTATTTGTAATTTTATTATGTCTAATTATGGACTTTTTTCCACTTAAAGAAGTCCCTTTACTATTTCTTATGGGTAGAGACAGGCTAAGAAATATATACCATATAGAGCTTTAGGATCTATTTGCATTTTGAATATTTCTATCTATTGATGACCTTCATAAGAACATACTACCTAAAACAGTGTTTCCTGAGATAAGAGTCAAAAAAGCAAGAAATTTAGAAGATTAGAATGACCTTTAACCATAAATTCCCAATTCCTTGTAAGTAGAGCAGAGCACTGGTTTACTGGCTGGGAAAATCTGAAGTGAAGAGTTCAGAGACAAAATCCTCAGAAGGTGTTTTTGTTGGTGTTTTTTTTTCTCCCCCATTTCTCAGTTTTCTCCAACTCAGTAACCCAGTTGCTCAAGCTTCTTTCTCTTTCTCCACATCTAATATCTGAGCAAATCCTTTAATATTGACTATAAACTCTATTTCTTTTTTTTTTTTTAAGATTTTATCTATTTATTCGACAGTCAGAGATCACAGGTAGGCAGAGAGGCAGGCAGAGAGAGAGGAACAGAAGCAGGCTCCCTGCTGAGAGTCCAATGGGGCGATGGGGGAAGTTGATCCCAGAACCCTGGGATCATGACCTGAGCCAAAGGAGAGGCCTTAACCCACTGAGCTACTCAGGTTTCCCTACAAACTCTATTTCAAACATGTCCACATCTCCAGAGCTCTGTTGCCACTACACTAGTATAATGCATCACTGTATTTCTGGATAATGGTAATGTTCCCTTTATTAATCTTCAACTCTTGCCTATATCCAATTTATTTTCCTCAAAGAAATCAGAAAAAATTTTTTAAATGAAAATCTAACCTGTTCATTTGTTTGCTTGCAATTTTTCTATAGATTACCATTGAAATGCACTAGAATAAATTCTAACTTTTTGATCATCCTAGATAAGGTTTATCAATTTAATTTTTTTTCCCAAAGAATAATCATGGGGTAATTTTCTCTTAGTTTTCTGCTCTTGATTTTATTGATTTCTGGTTTTATTTTCATTATTTCCTTCTTTGTGCCTTCAATCTAATTTGCATTACTTTTTCTACTTTCTCAAAATTGAAGTTTAGATAATTAATTTGATATTTTTCTTCATTATAGATTAAGGCTTTAATTCATAAATTGTCCTCTAAGCCCTGTTTTAGCTATATCTCATAAAATTTTATATATTTCATTTTAATTCATTAAAAATAGTTCTTAATTTTATGACTTTTTATTTGACCCATAGGATATTTTAAAGTATGTTGTTGAATTTCCACATATTTGAGAATTTTCAAGATAACTTTCTGCAATTAATTTTTAGATTATTTCCACTATAGTCAAAGGACATTCTTTGCATTTTAACATTTTTAATATGTCAAGGTTTGTTTCTGGTCTACTTAATTTCCATCTTATGTGCACTTAAAAAAACCATGTGTTCTGCTCTTTGGGGTAGAGTGTTACATAAATATCAATCATCTCTGCTAATAATCATAATGATATTTCATATACTTGTTCAGTTGATCACTGAAAAAAAGAGTATTGAAATCTCCGAATATAACTATGAATTTATCTATTTCTCTTCTCAGATCTTTGTTTTTGTTTTACTTTATATGTTTTGAACCTCTCTTCTTATGTGTGTAACTTTTAGGACTATTATGTTTTCTTGATGAATTGACCCCTTCATTGAAATGTAATGCTCCTCTTTATTCTGGCAATATTCCTTGTGGTGAAGTTTATTTTTTCCAGTATTAATATAATCACTCTAGATTTCTTTTGATTATAGTGCATTAGATTTAAAAAAAAAAAAACTATTTTTCATTTATTCCTTTCCTACTCCCCAAAACTCCCCACATTGCCTCTCAACTGAGACAAACCACAAGAGACTCTTATTTCTTACAAAACAAACTGAGGGTTGTGGGGCAGGGTTGGGGGGGTTTGGGGAAGGTTGGTTGGGTTATGGACATTGGGGAAGGTATGTGCTATGGTGAGTGCTGTGAAGTGTGTAAACCTGGTGATTGACAGACCTGTACCCCTGGGGCTCATATTATATGTTAATAAAAAAATTTTTTAAATTATTTAAAAAACTATTTTTCAATTAAATTTAAAGTAGGTTATTTAGAGATAATATCTAATTGGGTCTCTGTCCTTTATTTGGTGTGCTCAGATTATTTATATTTAAGTATTTATTAATAGGACTGTATTAAAATGTCCATCTTCCTAGATGTTCTCAGTTTGTTTTGTCTCTTATCCTGTCCCTTACCACCTTTCTGCCCTCTTTTGCATTGATGAGTTTTTATGATTTTATTTTTCTCCATTATTGGCTTGTTACTCACACATTTTATGAAAAATAGCTTTTGCTTTAGAATGTACAATATCTATTTCTTTAATTAATTAGAGTGCAATAAGTTAGCTGGTAACCTGTTATATAGTCATAGAAAACTGACACTTCCTATATATTATAAGGACCTTATACAGTATATTCCCAATTCCTCCCTTCCATCTTTTGTAAAATCATTGCTATATATTTTACTTTCATAAATGCTATCAATTCACAATAAATTGCTACTCCTTTTGTCCTGGTAGTTCTATAGCAATTTATTTTTTTTTTAAGTTTTATATTTATGTTAATTCATGCCACTCCCAGTGCCCTTCATTTCTTTGACTTGATCCATCATCCCTTCAGCAATGTACATTGGGCCTCAAAATCTGTGTTTTCTATTATTCTTCAACAGGTTACCACAAACAGTGACTTAAAACAATACCCATCTGGGGAACTAAATAGAGGTATTATTTGCATGGTATTGTAAATAAACCAAATGTCACTAAATTGTGTATTTCAAATGGTTAATTTTATATTATGTGAATTTTACCTTGAAAAAAATACCATTTGTTGGAGCCAAAGGTTTTTATTCCCTTAAGGAGTTGCTTAGAGCCTATTCAACTGAAGGTGATAAAAACAAAACAAAACAAAACACACCCATTTATGATCTCATAGTTTCTTTAGTAAGAAGTCTAGATACAGTGCCTGCTTACGGTCATGAGGTTGAAATCAAGTTTTGGCCAGGGCTGCAGTTTCATCTGAGGCTTTGGGTTCCCTTTTATGCTCATTCAGGTTGTTAACAGAATACAATTTCTTTTCTTTTTTTTATTTCAATTTTTTTTAATTGGAATTCAATTAACCAAGGTATAGTACATCATTAGATTTTGATATAATGTTCAATGATTCATTAGCTGAATATAACCCCTAGGGCTCATTATACCATGTGCCCTCTTAATTCCTATCACCCAGTTACCCTATTTCTTATGATTGCAGGACTAAGTTTCTGACTTTCTTGTTAACTGGGGGTCATTCTCAGCAATTGGAAGTTCCTGTCATTCTCAGCAAACTATGGCAGCTTGCTCCTTCAAAGTCAACATGAAAATCCCTCTGACTTCAGGATGTTGAGGGACATCTTAGCATTCTGCCTATCACCTTACATTTATCTACAGCGCACCCAAGGCTTCATGTCCATGTAGTGCTTGTTTCTCGTGCTTAGGATGGGATGAGTTTGGTAGGTTTTGGTTTTGTTTTGTTTTTCCTCAACAACTGTTTCATCTACAGCTTACAGCTTTCCTTTTCGCTACACTTCACAGAAGGCCTTTCTCCACGCTCTTGAATTTCCTCCAGCAATGGACTACTATTACTTACAAATCGGATTATTAAATTGCTGGTGGAGGGGAAGGGAGTCGTTTTCAGTTTTGCTGGTTTAGCCTTCATTGTAGGTAAATACCACATCCCTGATTTTGGGTTGTGGAGCATTTTTGGCGCCTTGCCCATGCCCATCAGTTGTAAGATAATTTTGATTATTTAGGCCCCAGATATATTCCTGCCCCTTCCACAAAGGTAAAAAGGATTACTTTCTGTTCTTTTTCTCCAGCTGGAAAGAGTCTTCTCTCTACTTTAAAGCTTTGGTTTCACAGGGGAGAAAGAATTTAGATGATGTATATTTCTTTCCCAGGCATGAACCAGAAAGGAGTTTTTCTTGGGTCCTTTGCTTTCACTTTTTGTCATGAGCTCACATAGAGGTCTCTGGGGACGAACCTGTGTGATTGTGCAAATTCCTCTTGTGTGTGTGTGTCTTCTGGTACTTTTATACTCTCGCATATACCCATACTCGACACGGTAACTTATTAAAAATTTTAGCTGTGTTCTTATTGGCCTTCAAAGTATCCTGTATTTACTCTAGGTAAACAAGTGCTAACTTCCTGTATCTCTTTGGAGGTGTCTCTCTTTTTTTCGCAATTGGCTTAGTTGGTTACCCTGCAACCACAGCTCTTGGATAAGGTCAAGAAAGTTTGCAATCTTGTAGGTTATCTGAAACAATATTTCTGTAAATATGGAAGCAATATTCTTCAGATTTTTATTTATTTTTTAAGATTTTATTTATTTACTGGGGAGAATGAGTAAGAGAGAGCATGAGCAGGGTGAGGGCAGAAGGAGAAGGATGTTCCCAGCTGAGCAGGGACCCCGAGGTCAGGCTCAGTTCCAGGACTCCAGGATCATGACCTGAGGTGAAGGCAGATGCTTAACTGACTGAGCCACCCAGGCTCCCCGCTCTTCAGCTTCTTATATTCAAGGAAACCGTATTGACTTTTGTTGTTACTATTGTACATCTTCCTTAAAAATCATTCTTATGAAGACAGTGGGAATACCTCTTTTATTCACCAAGCCTAACCCTTATTTTGTGACTACTATGTATTTGTTGAATAAAGCAATGAATATATAAACAAATGAATAATGAAATGAATGAGTTTGATATATTGATTATCCACTTCTCTGTCCATTGGTTCCAGAAGCCATGGTATGACGGGCTGAATCATGATCCCCAAACTGTTTCCCCAAAATGTGCCAATATATTACCTTATATAGCCAAGGTATAATTAAATTAAGGCTGGGAAGATTATCATAGATTATCTGAGTGAGCCCCCAAATAATCACAAAGATCTTTTTAAGAGGGAGGCAAGAAGATAGCAACAGATGATAAGATGAAGAGAGGGAGAAATGTGAAGATTCTTTACTGCCGGTCTGAAGATGGAGAAAGAGACCACAAGCTAAGGAACAGAGGTGGCCTCTGGAATCTTGAAAATAAAGGGAAATATATTTTCCCTTAGGGCCTCTAGAAGGAAAGCATCCTTGCAGATCCTTTTTAGATTTTGACTGCCAGATATGTGAGATTTAAAAAAAAAAAAAAGTGTTATTTTAAAACAACTTTGTGGCAATTTCTTACAGAGTTAATTGGAAAATAATGCACATGGTATTCTTTAGGAACAGAAGGGACAAGTCCAAGACTGTTCAAGAATGATCAAATGTTTATAAGAGATGGAATTAGGGAGATAAGACTATTAATGTCATTTACCTTCTATTTCTTAACCAGTGTTTATAATGTGGTTATATTATTTTCATTATATAAAATAAATTTATAATTTTTAAAAAGCATTATTACCTGCTCCATCTGTAGTTCCTTAAATTTAGTGAGCAACTGAATTCTTTTTAGCACAGTGCACACATAAAAGTTTAGCAAGGACAGCAT
Organism: Enhydra lutris kenyoni; assembly: GCF_002288905.1. Lineage (NCBI taxonomy): Eukaryota > Metazoa > Chordata > Mammalia > Carnivora > Mustelidae > Enhydra > Enhydra lutris. The sequence goes on along the minus strand of NW_019154105.1, from coordinate 74,688,882 downwards.
GGATTCCAGTTACTTGACCAGGACCATGTTAACCATACTGTACTTAATAGTTTGGCCAATGTAATCTCATTAATGCTTGAATCTTTAGTTTCATATTCTGGCGAATGACATTTTAAAGTTCTCTCTCTGATCTTCTGTCCAGCCTTGATTTCAGTTTTGCCATCTCTTAGAAAAAGGAAATAAGAATACCTAAAATAAACCACATCATTTTCAACATAAATTTTCATATCAAAATTTTCTCCTAACACTTTATACATGAATTTTTCTCTCCTAAATGTATACCTTAATCTCTCTGAAACTTAGTTTTCTCCTGAAAAAAATATGCTGACAAATTAATTAGCAATAACAGCAGATTTTCACTAGGAATAAAGTTTGTAAAATTTGAGTGCATAGAACAGATGGTCACATTGAAAAATGACTATTACCAAGTACTTAGGATGGAAGATAAACTAAGAATTTCTCAAGGAAGCATGATGATTAATTCATGTGTAACATTATTCTCTATACATTTGCACAATAAACTTAATCTATGCTCTTATTATGACAGATTTCTTGGTACTTCACAAGTTATTCCACTGAAATATTGGCATGGTCATGACCATGAATGTGATATATTCTCCCCTCAAGACTTACCTTTCTAATCTCAAGGTCGTCTTCTACTTAATTCTTTAATAAATCTTACCACACTTTGCCAATATCGTAGGGTTAAATTTTCTGGAATTAACTTTCCCATGGTTCAGGTTTAAGTTCAACTATTGTCACTTTAAGTCCCTGTATTAGGCCTTTTTACATGCATTAGTTTAAAAAGTAGTTTACTGTAGATACTACAAATTATTATCGTCTGATACATGAGTCTAATCTGTAGACAAGGGGTAGGAAAGGAAATATGGAAAAGCAAAAGTATGAATTCTGTCGGCCAATTAAAATAATTATTAATGTTCAGATGTTTCAATCATCAGATTGAGTTTGTTCAGATAGAGACAAGGGCTGTTCTGTACTCTGATATATTTGTCCATTAAAACATCATGAAGCTGTTGGGCTGGTATATAGAGAGTGGAAGGTGTGACTTTGTCCTTTTCTCCTACCCACCCCCCTTTAGTTATAAGCCTCTGTGTATTTTCCAGACTCCCAAGGGTGTGAAGGTTTGCAAGGTGATTTGACTTGCACAGCACTTTGATGAACTGAGCTCACCAACCATAAACATTTAAAGTGTGATGACAGTCAGGTTCATTTTATAAGGCTTTTGGTCCTGGAGAACACAAGAAAAATAATCTAAATTATTTGTAAAGCCCCTCTGAGAATCCTGAATGAGCATCCGGTTTTGTTAACTGAAATAGAAACAATTTCCTCTAGAATTGCTAGTGTTCCCTCCCCTTGACAGGTACTCAATGAAAGAAACTAAAGGGCCTTTGTGTAATTAAGTATTTGCCTACAAGAGCCACTCTGACTCATTCCTCATTTTAAATTCTTTCCATCTACTTATTTTTCTCTCTAAGCCTCTATTGGGTGCTTTGACCATTTTTCTAACGTGTTTCTTCACCACTACAGTTTCTTCTTTAATTGTGCCCATCTTCTAAAATCAGTCCCCTGCAACTAACATACATACATGACTTTGCCTTTTTCTTTCTTTCTTTCTTTCTTTTTTTTTTTTAATTTCCATTCCATGGAAATAAAGCTTGAGAGCTAATGAGTGTATTCAACTGAGTGAGTATTCCTGAAATTAAGCAACTGAGGGTTTTTTAAATGAATCCTACATTACTTTGAGGGGTGAATACTGTTAATGGAAGTATTTTGCCCTTTACTAAGGGCACATTAAGATAAGTTTAACAACTCTAAGGCTCAGTCACTTAAAAATAAGGGTATAAACACATTCTGAGGAAATGCTAGACCTTCAAATTTATCTTACACTGCAACCAGCTTTTATGGCCTATTTTAAGAACTTGGTACTAGCTCTCCTGTTTAATGAGCAGTTTAATTTAAAGCTTAAAATTATTAAGCATTCCAATAGAGTCACAAATAATGCAGTTTATAAAATTCTTATCAAGAGCATAAAGATACATTTGTCTTCCATTTACAACATGCTTTTAAAGTAGCCTGACCTCTTCGGAAGTATAAGAGCATGCAATTAGTGCAATTTGTCACAGGTCTTTTATACGTTAATAAGATGTAATTAATTGTCTGTTTTGTCTAATTAACTTTTCAGACACTGGCAGCTCTTGTTCTTTTAATACAAAGCAAGTGTGCCCTATTTGCAATTCTAATACTTGACAGAGAATTCTGACAATAAACTCAAGTCTACAGACCTTAGAAAAAGGGTATTTGGCAATTAAAAAAAAAAGAATTCAACAGAAAAACAGTATATATTTTTAGGACATTAATGTTTTTAATGTAGAGAGTAGAAAAAAAATGGTACCCCAAACTGTAAGAATGGAGAAATCCATATTAAAAAATAAATGAGCAAATGTACACATTCATTCTAAGGATATATTAATATATACAAAGTTACATAATGTCATATTCACTCATTTATCCATTCCTATTTGTGTTTGAATTCCAACTCTATAAGATAGTTTGTTAGTTGCTAGGGTTTTAAGGTTTACTAAGATAAAATAGTGAAATTACCTGAGCTTTGGAGTGGATGCCTATTCTCTATGTAAACATTTCTTCTCCTAGTAAAGAGTAGACCAGGGTGAGATTTATAGAAAATTTATTTAAATACAAGCCAAATTTGTTGAATATGAGTCAATTTCTTTACTCTTCTTCATGTTTTTCAAACTGTAAAATTAATGTTTTAATTACAAATATTTGAAAAATACAGATACTTTGTTATATAATATTAAGTATTCAAACATATTTTAATGGATAAAATAACTCTAATAGGTACCATAATTTAACACTGCAAAAAAATCATCTGTGGGTCTTTTTAAAAGTTCTGAATCTGTAATTCTAAGTAAAAACTCTGCATACAAAGGATTGAAATGGACAGTCAAGTTTGAAAAGTGGTTTACCACTATAATATGTAGAGTTGTTTTCAAATTACTAGTGGGAGAGTTTATGTTTTGCTTCACTAAATATTTTCTTAGGATACCCCTTGGATGTGAAATCCCAGACAAAAGGCCAAATATAAGATTTTTTAATGTTCTTGATTCATAGAGGCGAATCACTTAATAGAAAATATCCAGAAATTTGACATCCCTATACATAATACCTGTCTTACATAGATGGCATTAATCATTTTTAAAATTTTTAAAATTTATATTTGATTTTAAAAGTCTCTACTTTTGGGGTTTTTTGGAATGATGTCTCTTCTATTAAACAGTTGTTATATTAGTAACAAATATTTTTTCTTCACTTCTCATTTTTATTGGAATATAATGAAGTAGTAGTTAAAACAATGTGCTATGGAATCAGACCATATGGATTCTAATTTTGGCTCTGCCCTCATTAGCCATGTTGCTCTGTGTAAATTCCTTAAACTGTCTGTTCCTTAGTTTCTTTATCCATAAAACAGGGACAATAATAACACTTATTTCACGGAGTTATCATAAGGATGAGATAGGTCAGTAAACATAAAAATCTTAGAAAAGCTCCAACTCCTTTTAAATTGGCTGCTGCCCTTCAACAATTGCAGTGCTGGACTGAATTATCGTTCTCTGTTCTTCATGGCTCACACTTTCTCATTAGAATCAGTTCTAATTTTCTTTCAGGATAAACTCTAAGTAAATATTCATATCAATACATTGTTAAACTCTCATAAATATTAGTATCAATGCATTGTTTCAGTATAGTTTTAAATATATATTTTTTCAATTATCAGTGTTTTGTGTTTTTTTCATTGCTATTATGTTTTGAAAGATCTTGACTTTTCTGCAATCAGTTACATAATATGTTTTCTTTCCTTAGTGTTTCATGGTATGACTTTCACATTTCACATTTAAACCACGGGAATTTATCTTAGCATATGTTCAGATGAACAGTTCACTTGATTTTAACTCCCAAGCATCCTTTTTTTTTTTTTTTTTTTTTAACCACATAGTATCTTAAACAGCTAACAGTTCTATATTGGCGTATGTGTATGCTTTTAATGTGTGCTCAGCTTCTCTGGAGATTTCTTTTCCGAGCTATCGGTTCTGCTATACTGAACTATCATTTCTTGTACCAGTTTTACATTTTTAATTACTATAGTTTATAATATTGCCTAAGAGCTGACAATACAAGTGCCCTCTTATTCATTTTTATTTTCAATATTGTCTTAGTTATTTTACTCCTATAATTCATCAAAATGCACTCTAGGACCATAATTTTTGAGTGTCCTTAGAAAAAAAAATCTCATGGTGTTTTCCATTACAGTATGATTAAAACCTATAAATTATGCAGGAAAAATTATTCTCTTTACAATAGTTAGTTTTTGTGTCCAGGGATATTGAAGATATCTCAATTTATTCAACTTTTTATTGCTTTTATGAGCAATTTTAGAGATGTATTTTTATAGTTCTTTGTATTTTGTATAAAGTAGGCTATTCTGTACATAAATTACGTATGTATTTAATAATTATACTATTGAGTTTCTTACTCGTTTTCATCTAGTTAATGTGGCAAAGACTGGGGAAAAAATGTTTATCTTTATGGTTTAGTTTCCCTAGGTTTGTCTTAGTATTTCTAAGTGTTTTACCATTTTAAGCTTTAATGTATAACGGCAGGACTCACGATTATTAAACCCCTACTATGGATGATGCTTTGGATAATATAACTATTTTATATATCCCCTTTCCTTAAATGCTTACAAAATGAGTAAATGTGTCTGCCCTCATAATCAAAATATTTAACCCAATTTCTGAAATTTTGGGAAATTTCTTTGTAGTTCTTTTTCCTGTTACTAAACAGATTGCATTTTGTCTTAAAATTTATGGTTATTTTGGTGGTAAAATATTTTGAATTCCAATAGTTTTCTTAGTTTATTAAACACATTGGTTCTTCTCTGGAACATAAATTTGTAAACTCAGTTTTTGGCTTAATGATTTTGTGTTGTGTTGTTTCCTATAATACCAATTTTACTGTTCCTATTCCTTTTGAGCTCCTATTCTGTCAGCAACTATTTTAGACTGGATTACCATTCTCTGGTCTTCAGGGCTCATATCTACTCTTTCATTATCAGTCCTGATCTCCCACTGCTTTCTTGGTGAATCTTTTAAGTCTTTCAACCATATGCTGTAAATCACTGATTCACATTACCCAAAATTTCAAATATAATCCTTGCCACTAATTTCCAAGCAATTTTTTGTCAGATCTTTACATTTTTGTCTTCATCCTAGTTTTGATTTCCCATGGTGACTCCAAAAGCTCCTGTTTCTTAGAGGGAATTTCTTCTTTGGTATCATCGACCTAAAGAATGAAATAAACTGAGCCAAGCTCAAATTACCAGAAATTTGAGTTTATTCAGGATAGCAGAGGGATTACAATTCAGGAAATGCATGCTGCTGCAAGCTATAGGGAAGTCCTTTGAGGGTTTGGGATGGGCTATATTTATGGGCAAAAACTGCCAAAGACGGGAGGTTCTAGCCTATACAAAAGTTCACTGGTTTAAGCTTGTGGAGAAATTCTTGGTAGATGTTCACTGGTTATGAAATAAGTCTTGGTCTTCTATAAATCAGACATTTAATGGAAATCATACTCTCAGTTCTTAAGTTCTGTTCTTCTGAAAGCACAGCAGTGAGAGTCCCCATATCCTTCAGTTCCATTTTAGATTGAAATCCTTTCACAATATATTTCATAACACCAAGCATATAATTCATAATATTTTCATTCTTTTATTCCAGAAAATATTTTTACAAACACTCAGTTTCTACTTCTCTATCTTGTGTGTGTGTGTGTGGGGGGGGGGAGCCTAATGTTTTTTTTTTTTTTTAAATGTATTTCCAGCTTAGTCTCATTTAATTGGGAAGATATTTATCTAAGCTTATTGTTTTGCCAACAAGTAGGGTGGGTAGAGAGCTTTTGTTCCCTCTAATTGCTGACATCCAAGCTGGCAAAGTGCTGCTTCTTCTCCCAAAATAAACCTACTTCAATTTGAAATGCCTTGCATCTTTTTATTTAATGCTGGCCAGCTCCACTGAGATTAATCTTATTTCAATATATTTAGAAATGTTGAAGGATGAGAAACATGGCACTGATGAAACAGCTGAAGAATTCTATTGCTAGAAACCATATCAGGACATATTGATTGTAATCATTATGCTAAAACTTGTATTATTGTCAAAAAACCCCTTATCATATTAAGAAATGTATAATATAGCCACTTACCATTATAATCCTAGAATATTAAAACTGGAAAGAAGCATTATTATTCAGATCAAGCTCAGACTTTTCTTTAAAAAACTAGAAACCCAAGGAGTGTCAGGGTGGCACAGTTGATAAAGTGTCCGACTCTGCGTTTCAGCTCAGGTTGATCTCGGGGTCTGGAGATTGAACTCCCCCTCAGCGCATGGTCACCAAGGAGTCTGCTTGAGATTTTCTCTCCTTCTCCCTCTGCCCCTCTCAAACATGCTCTCTCACTTTTCTTTTTCTCTCAGTCTCTAAAATAAATAAATAAATCTTAAAAACAAAACTAAAAACAACCAACAACCAAACAAACAAAGAAAAAACCTTGGAAACCCAAACAGGTGAAGTAACAGCCATTAGGTGGCAGACACTGGAGTTTGACTCAGGATCCCAAATATCAGTGATTGTCCAGTGATATACCACCAGCCTGTCATGTTCAGGAAAGAGGACAATAGGCCAGGAAAACACAAAATGTTTACTAATTTGAGAGGCAGGCCTCATTGGACAAGTTCAGAGAAGTGGTAACTAAGAAAAAATACAGACTGAACACAGTGTGAAGAGCAGAAAGCATTTTTCTTGGCCCGCACAAAGATTTTTCCATACTATTTGAATAGAATTAGGAAGTGATGCTGTTCACAGATAGCCATGGTTGGATGAGTATTAAAGAACCTGAAACTTGAAAATAGAGATTTGGAATTTAACTCTTACCTAGAATTTGGTATTCTGGGATAAGATAAAGTTGACAAAGCATTAAAAAAAGAAAAAAAAAAAAAAAAGGATGAGGTTTTTGTTGGATCCATGTCTCAAAACAATCATTTTTGGAGAAATCTAAGCTCAGTTTCTTCATCCATAAAATTCTTCAGTGAGACAACAAAGGTGGTTTACTTCCTTTGCCATCCAGTTATTATGATTGTGCATGAAATTATGTATGTAATGAAAATTTGAAACTACATTTACCAGTTCATGTCCATAAAGGTTCATTTTCTTTTTCACCTTTAAAAGCATAGACAAAGGTATCAAACTTCAAGAAAATATCTAGCTGTTGCTGCTTAATTGGCTATATAAAAAGGAATTATAAATAAACTTTATAATAAATATGTATTATATTATATATAATATATATATCATATATATGATAATATACTATATTATATGTAATATAACATATAATATGATAAATATTTATTAGGAAATGTTATTTATTATAAAATAAATATTTTATAAATAAACACAAAATATAATGTTTAGTTAATTTGCTGCTAGAGCCAACTCTGTTTTAATTTGGTAATGGGAACACTATTTCCACCTGGTGGTAAGTTATCTAAATTACAGAATTGGGTCCAGAAATGCTGATATTTTAAAAATTCAATTATTGTTTTAAAAAAACTATTTTTGTCTGTATCATATGCCTTTTAAAACTAATCTTGAGGCAAAATACAGTTATAGTAACCAAACCAAGCTGTGATTAAAAATGGTTCAGAAAAGAAGAAAACTAATACTATCATTATTTAAAAATAAAATGAAGTACTTTTTTCTTTATATCTTTTTAGTGACAACCTAAAAGCTTTTTAAAAACCTCATCTTTATGCTACAAATGTGGGTAAGCTATGTATTGCTACTACTTAAGGCAAAGTAACTTGGTGTCATGAACTTTTAAAAAGTATAGCAACTAGATTTAGTAGAAGAAACAATTATAAATTGGTTTTGTCTCTTCTAGTTTTATATGCAAAACAATCAATGGGAAACAACACAAAAACCTATCTTCATAAGTTGATAATGCATGCATGTACTCTTCTAATTCTATGACCCAATTATTTCTTAACATTCAGAAGTAATTAGTCCCATTCTCCAGCAATCCTTGATGAAATCTAGTTGCTCCATATAGTTTTTTGCTCAAAACCACTTTCAGGTCGAATATCCTCTAGTTATAATATCCAAGCCAAACTTTTTATACTGTATCAGAAAAATTAGACTTTCACTTGGTCTTCAGTAACCTTTCCCAAATTATGTACTTGCTTATTAATTCTTTCAAAGAAGTATGGAAAGCACTACATTAAGTAACTAGGTAAGCTGGCCTCAGTGTTCTGTTACCAATATGTAATGTATGTTGAGAAGAAGGGAGCATGTATCACTTCCCAGATTTTGGATCACTCTGCCTCCACTCTTTTCCCAGAACATACAACTAGTTCTCAAAGGTACAAAGACTAGGGGGGAAAGATACACACACACACACACACACACACACACACTCATTTTTCTTGTGTTGAGCATTCATGGATTATTTTGGTAGTTCTGTTTTAGAGTTTATCTTTATGTCAAAACTGAGATTTTTGAGTGAAATAATGACATACATCATTTGGATGATCCCATTTTGTCTCTATTATGAAGTCATGACTATGAAAAATATAAGCTTTATTAAAATAAATTGTAATATTTTCAATCTGGTATTCCTTGGTTTTTGTACAATGAAGCCACTTTGGGGGAAGAATTACAGTAGAGTGGCAGAGGGGGAGGACTCAAGTCTGTGTTCTGGGATTCAAATACTATTTCTACTACCTTCAAGAACTTGTTTTCTGAACTTGCACAAGTTGGTTAACCTCTCTAAGCTACAGTTTCTTCAGTATTAAATAAGATGATTAATCATAGCTAGTCTTATTTGAGGATCCACTGAGTTAATTTATTTGCATAGTGTATGGCACATACTAGGGATGACTAAAATATATGTTCATAATGAAACTGCAAAAATTAATATATGATCATCTTTAAGGAGATCATATCACATTTTAGATTTTTCAGATAATTAATATCTCTCAATTCAAGTTTTTATACCTTGAAATTGAACATGGTTAGGATTGGATTTACATTTTCACTGATACCACTTGCTTCACTGATGCCATAAGTTATTTGAAATAAGGATCTATTTTAATGCTCAGTTTTGTATTCCCATAATTGGATTGAAACCTGGATGACCAGTAAAATTATAGTTTTTAAGTATCTTAATAGACAGTCGAAAACTATAATGAGATAAACTAAGAAACATAAGTGCAGTTTTCTAATGTTTCCATGAAATTGCCCAGAATAGTGGCATTTCTGAGGAAATAAAGTCTATCTTTCTTTGTAGTTGTTAAATTATATATATATAATATATATATATTATATATATATATATAAATGAAATTTCTACTTAATGGGAAGTGTTCATAGCAAAAAGTAAAATTTTAAGAGAAAGAGAGTATTATTTAAGTATAGGTTTTATGTTTTTGTGTAAAATTCTGTGGGGGGAAAAAAACAACTAAGGTGAGGATTCTTTGTCTGATTCTGGAACACCCAAAATGATGTTATATAAATCTTCCCTTGCTATACCGTATACAGACTGACAGGGACAGAATGAAAACCAAAGCAAATATGAGGTAAAAATGATTTTTTATTACTTTAGGTATTTCTAGGTGTCAGATAAAAATGAGAACATTGCTAAAAATTTTACAGAATGACAGCTCTGCCTTATGGATAAAATTCTATAGTTTGATGTATGAGGCAGAAAATGTGAAAAATATTATGAAGTACTGTCCTGACATAATGATGGAAAGCTGCTGAAAGTGTGCTAACACTAGAGAAATATAATAGACTAAAGTTAAACAAGGAAAAACGCAATTCTTTTGAATCTTGCCTACCACAGAAACATGAATTTTGACTTTCAAAAAATGCATACCACCAGGTTTTATTTTTTATCAACTTCCAAATGTTCCACTTTACTGTCTCTTTGTGATTAAGTTCTCAATGCATGTCTGAATATATTTCAAATACAAAGTAAATATAAAGTTCTTTAGAAATCATAATTGATTCGCCAGATTCTACTTTACTCCATATTAGTAGATTACATCATGATGAATTACCAATTTAATGTTGTTTAACTCCTATTCTCCCCCTACATATACTCATCTAAGTGATAGTAAGCTGTTTGATTCTTTAGACCACATAGTACCCAATCACTTTTTATTTATGTTCACATTAATAAAATTGCTTTTTAGAAATTATGTAATTCAGTGTGCCCTATGCTTTATCCACCAAGAGGCAGAAACTTAATTCAGATTCAGGCAACTAGACTCTCCCTGAGATTTTGGTCTTAGGCTAAATTACAACAGTGACAGTACCCAAGGAAAATAACTCTTACTATCTGGAAAACTGGATATGCTCTGATTCCTAAACCTTCTTAAGTTTGATGACTCAATTACTCTTTTGACTCTGTAAGAAACTCTTATCCTTCAAATAAATTTAAATTTGTTTTTGTTAAACTAGCTAAAGTGATTTCTGAGTCATGCAACCAGAAAACCAGGATAGGTCCCATACCTGATAGTTGAGGACATGTAATACAATGTAAAATCTCATGGCAGAAGTATAAGATTAAATCTGCCAGGGTATTCCTAGTTAATGAGATAAAGCTCTTATTTCTGTAAGCAATGCTGACATGGACTTTTATTTTCAAGAAAGTTCTGATTCTCTGATTCTCTGATTTTTCCCCATGCATTTCTGATGTTAAGAAGACTCTTCAAGAATTAGTAAATAAAACCAAATATTATTTATTGCATATATGCTGATACAAAACTTTCTACACTGATTCTACCTTAAAGAAGAAATCCTTCTTTGTACACACCATAAATATATAGTTACATGTATTTATGTAAGATTAACATTTTTAATAGAATACAAGCAGGAATATGGGCTAGTTTGCCTGTTTGTTATGAACATATATATATATTTTTTAATACCAGTATAGTTAACATACAGTGTTATATTAGTTTCAGGTACAATACAGAGACTCAATTTTATAAATTATTCTGCTCATCGTGAAAGTGCACTCTTAATCCCCTTCAGTTATTTCACCAGTCCCTGCTCCCACCTCCCCTCTGGTAACCATCAGTTTGTTCTCTCTAGTTAAGAGTCTATTTTTTGGTTTGTCTCATTTTTCTTTGCTCATTTGTTTTGTTTCTTAAATTCCACATATGAATGAGATCATCTTATATTTGTCTTTCTCTAACTTATTTCTCTTAACATTATACTCTCTAGTTCCATCCATGATGTTACAAATGACAAGAGTTCATTTTTATGGCTGAGTAATATTCCATTGTGCACACATGCGTGTGCACAGACACACACACATACATATTGCCTTTTTTTATCCGTTTACCTATTGCTGAACACTTGGGCTGTTTCCATAGTTTGGCTATTATAAATAATACTGCAATAAACATAGGGGTGCATACATATTCTCAAATTAATATTTTTGTATTCTTTAGGTAAATACCTAGTAGTGCAATTACCAGATCATAGACTAGTTCCATTTATTGTTTGAGAAACCTCCACGCTCTTCACAGTGCCTACATGAGTTTACATTCCCACCAACAGTGCACAGGTGTTCCTGTTTATCTTCATCCATGCTAACTCTTGTTATTTCTTGTGTTTTTATCTTAGCCATTCTGACAAGTATGAGGTGATATCGTGGTTTTGGTTTGCATTTCCTTAATGATTAAGAATGATGAGCATCTTTCCATGTGTCTGTTGGCCATCTGGATATCTTCTTTGGAGAAATGTCTGTTCATGTCTGATGCCCATTTTTTAATTTGATTATTTGTTTTTGGGTGCTGGGTTGTACCATTTCTTCCCATATTTTGGACACTAACCCTTTATCAGATACATCATTTGCAAACGTCTTTTCTTATTCAGTAGGTTGTCTTTTAGTTTTGTTGATTGTTTCTTTCTCTGTTTACATGCTTTTTATTTTGATGTAGTTTCAAGAGGTTAAATTGTTTTTGTTTCCATTACCTCAGGAGGCATTGTGGAAGAATGTTCTTATGGTAATGTCAGAAAAATTACTGCCTATATTTTCTTTTAGGAGTTTTATGATTTCAGGTTTCACAATTAGGTATTTATTTGTTTGTTTATTTGTTTGTTTGAGGTGGGGAGGGGCAGAGAGAGAGGGAGAAAGAATATCTTAAGCAGGCTCTATGCCCAATATGGTGCCTGATGCAGAGCTCAATCTCCTGACCCTGCAATCATGACCTGAGCTGAAATCCAGTCAGAAGCTTAACCAATCGGGCCAGACAGGCACCCTTTACAGTTAGGTCTTCAATTCATTTTGAGTTTATTTTTGCATATGGTGTAAGAAAGTGGTCCGATTACAGGGCACCTGGGTGGCTCAGTGGGTTAAAGCCTCTGCCTTCGGCTCAGGTCATGATCTCAGGGTCCTGGGCTGGAGCCCCACATCGGGCTCTCTGTTCAGCAGGGAGCCTGCTTCCTCCTCTCTCTCTGCCTGCTTGTAACCTCTGTCTGTCAAATAAATAAATAAAATCTTAAAAAAAAAAAAAAGAAAGAAAGTAAGTGGTCCAATTTCATTCTTCTGCATGTAGCTGTCCAGTTTTTCTAACACAATTTGTTGAATAACTTGTGTTTTTCATTATATATTCTTGCTTTGTTTATTGAAGATTAATTGACCATACAATCATGGGTTTATTTCTGGGTGTTCTGTTCTATTGATCTATGTGTCTATTTTTATGGAAGTACCATACTGTTTCATTACTACACTTTGTTGTATATCTTGAAATCCTGGATTATGATATCTCCAGTTTTGTTCTTTCTCAAGATTGCTTTGGCTATTTGGGGTCTTTTGTCGTTCTGTACAAATTTTAGTATTATTTTTTCTAGTTCTGAGAAAAATGCTGCGGATATTTGGATAAGGATTGCATTAAATCTGTAGATTGTTTTGGGTAGTATGGACATTTTAACAATTTTTTTCTTCCAATCCACAAGCATGGAATATCTTTCCATTTGTTTGTATTCTCTTCATTTTCTTTAATCAGTGCTTTATGGTTTTCAGAGTACATGTCTTTCACCTCCTTGGTTAAGTTTATTCTGACGTATTTTATTATTTTTGATGCAATTGTAAATGGGATTGTTTTCTTTTCTTTTTTTTAATTTAATTTAATTTTTTTTTCAGTGTTCCAAAATTCATTGTTTATGCACCACACTCAGTGCTCCATGCAATACATGCCCTCCTTAATACCTACCACCAGGCTCACCCATTCCCCCACCCCTGCCCCTCCAAAACCCTCAGTTTGTTTCTCAGTTATGCTACTTCATTATTAGTGTGTAAAAATGCAACCAATTTCTGTGCATTGATTTTATATCCCATGACTTTACTGAAATTATTTATCGATTCTATTTATCTAGAAGTTTTTTGGTGGAGTCTTTAGGGTTTTCTCTATATAGTTTAACTGTATGTATCATCTATATATAGTGTCATCTGAAAATACTGAAAGTTTTACTTCCTCTTTATCAATTTGGATACCTTATATTTATTTTTGTTTTCTGATTACTGTAGCTAGGATTTCCAGAACTATGTTGAATAAAAGTAATAAGAGTGGCAGACTCTTAACCGTAGAGAACAAACAGAGGACTTTTGGAGGGGAGGTTGGTGGGGGCATTGGTTGAATGGGTGATAGGTATTAAGAAGAGCACTTGTTATAATGAGCACTTGGTGTTGTGTGTGATAATGAATCACTAAGTTCTATACCTGAATCTAATATTACACTATATTTTGTCTAACTGTAATTTAAATAAAGACTTGAACTACCAAAAAAAAAAAAAAAAAAGTAATGGGAGTGGACATCATTGTTTATTCCTGATCTTAGGGTAAAGATCTCAGTTTTCACCTTTGAGTACAATGTTAGCCTTGGGTTTGTCATATATGGCCTTTATTGTGTTGAGGTATGTTCCCTTCAAACTTACTTTGTTGAGAGTTTTTATCATGAATGGATGTTATACTTTATCAAATGTTTTTTCCTCATCTATTGAAATGATCATACAGTTCTTATTTTTCTCTTATTGATGTGATATAGCACATTGAATGATTTGTAAATATTGAAATGATTTGTGAATATTGAACAGCACTTGCGTCCCAGGAATAAATCCCAATTCATCATTTAATATATTGTTGAATTGGTTTGTTAGTATTTTGTTGAGGATTTTTGCATCTGTGTTAATCAGAGATATTGGCCTATAGTTCTCTTTTTTGGTGGTGTCTCTATCTACTTTGTTATCAGGGTAATTCTGGCCTCATGGAATGATTTTGGAATTTTTTGTCCACTTCTATTTTTTGGAATAGTTTGAGAATAGGTATTAACTCCTCTTTAAATGTTTGGTAGTATTAACCTGTGAAGCCATCTGGTCCTGGTCTTGTGCTTGTTGAGAGGTTTTTTGTTTGTTTGTTTTTGTTGTTGTTGTTGTTGTTGTTGCTTTTTAATTACTGACTTAATTTCATTGCTGGTAATCAGTCTATTCAAATTTTCTATTTCTTCCTGATTCAGTTTAAGTAAGTTATATGTTTCTAGGAATGTATCCATTTCTTCTAGGTTGTCCAATTTGTTGGCATTTAATTTTTCAAAAATATTCTCTTATTATCCTTTCTATTTCTGTGGTGTCAGTTTTTATTTCTCCTTTCATTTCTAATTTTTGTTTGAGTCCTCTCACTCTTTTTTTTAATGAGTCTGGCTAAAGTTTTATCAATTTTCTTGATCTTTTTGGAAAGAGCCAATTCCTGGTCTCATCGATCTGTTCTATTGTTTTTTTGTTGATTTGATTTTTTGGGATTTTGTCTCTATTTCATCTATTTACAATTATTATATCTTCTTGTTGGATTGTTCTCTGTATTATTATACAGTGTTTTTATCTCTTGTTACAATCTTTGTTTTAAAGTCTATTTTGTCTGATATAAGTATTGTTACCCTGGCTTTCATTTCACATCCATTTGCATGATAATGCTTTTTCATTCCTTCACTTTTGGTTTGCATGTGTTTTTAGGTCTGAAATGAGTCTCTTGTAGGCACCATGTAGATGGATGTTGCTTTTTTTTTTTTTTTAATCAGTTCTGTTACCCTATGTCTTTTGATATGGAACATTTAATCCATTCACATTCAAAGTAATTATTGATAGGTATGTACTTTTTGTCATTTTGCCATTTGCTTTATGATTGTTTTGTAGTTATCTATGCCTTTCTTCTCTTGCTCAATTTCCATGTGTTTTGATGGCTTTCTTAGTGATAGTCTTAGATTTTTTCCTCGTTATTTTTTTGCATATCTGTTGCTGGGTTTTGATTTGTGGTTACCATTAGGTTTATATATAACATCCTGTGAATATAGCACTCTCTATTAGACTGATGGTTACTTAAGTTTCAAACCATTTGAAAAGAACTAAACTTTTACCACCTCCACATTTTATGCATATGACATCATATTTTATAGTCTTTTATTTTGTGAGTCCCTTGACTGATTTTTATAGATATAATTGATTTTAATTCCTTTCTGCTTTAACCTGTGTTGGTTTTATGTGATTAATATGCTAATTTTATTATGTTTGCATGTATCTGTGAAATCTTTTCCTAATTTTCCTACTCCTAAGTATGCTTTTTAATTTCTATTCAAAGAATTTCCTTTAAAAAGAAAAACTCAATTTTAATGTTTTTTACAATGCATATGCATTTTTTAATTTAATAGATTATAGTCACCAATGAGAATTATTGATGGAAAAAATCAAAATTTAAAGAGTGATTTTTTCTTTCTAATTTGCTTTCTCTGATAGTAGGTACCCTGTATGACTTCTATGAGTAATAAATAATGCAATACATGAAAGCTCAACATCAATCTGCATACATAACAAACTCTGAATACATGTGATATTGAACAGTTAATATAATTATGATAATAATGGTGCATATTAACTTAAGAATGAATGTTATCTAAGTCATTTTCTTTTATTTTCTCATATTCCCACCAGCTGTGAAGAAGAGTTTCTATTTTTCACCAAGACTTGTTCTGATAAGACTTCTAAATTTTTGTAAAACTGGTGGGCATGAAATTATACCTTCTTGTTGCTTTGGTTTGTATTTCCCTGAGTTCTATAAATTAATCACATATTTTGCCTGTTTTTTTAATTAAAAGATTTTTAAATTGAGGTAAATTATATAAAATTAAATTAGTTTTAGGTGTACAGCATAATGATTTGATATGTATATATTGCAAAAGATTACCATAATAAATTTAGTTAACATTCATCACCATACATAGTTATAATTTTTGTTCTTCTTCTTTTTTTTTTTTAAGATTTTATTTATTTATTTGACAGACAGAGACACAGCGAGAGAAGGAATACAAGCAGGGGGAGTGGGAGAGGGAGAAGCAGGCTTCCCACCGAGCAGGGAGCCTGTTATGGGGCTCGATCATGACCTGAGCTGAAGGCAGAGGCTTTAACCCACTGAGCCACCCAGGTGCCCCTAATTTTTGTTCTTCTGATGAGAACTTCTCTTAACGACATTCAAATGTACGATACGATATTGTTAACGGTAGTCACCATGTTGTAAATTATATCTCCAGCATTTATTCATCTTAAAACTGGAAGTTTATAACTTTTGACCATCGTCACCTCTTTTCCACCCCTTTCCCAACTGACCTTGACTCTGGCAAACACGTATCTGTTCTCTGTTTCTATGAGTTCCGAGTTGTTTTTTGTTTGTTTGTTTGTTTTAGATTCCACATTTAAGTGAGCTTACATTTGTCTTTGACTGGCCATAAGGTTCATCCAGGTTGTTGCAAATGGCAGGATCTCTCTCCTTTTTGTGGCTAAATGATATTCCACTGTATATATAACATATGTAACATCTTTCTTATTTATCCCTCAGTGGAAACTCAGGTTGTTTTCATGTCTTGGCAGTTATAAATAATGTTGCAATTAACATAGGGTGTATATATTTTTTTGAGGTACTGATTTTGTTTCTTTCAGATAAATACCCAGAAGCAAAATTGCTGGATCATATGATAGTTCTATTTTTAATTTTTTGAATAAAGTTTATACTGTTTCCATGGCAGCTATAAGAATTTATCTACCCATCAACAGAGAACAAGGGTTCCTTTTCCAACTCTTCACCAATACTTGTTATCTCTTGTTTTTTTTGATAATAGCCATGGCAGGTATGAGGTGATATCTCATTGTGGTTTTAATTTGTGTTTCCCTGATGATTAGTAATATACAATATCCTTCCATATACTTTAGCCATCTGTATACTCCTTCAAAAAATTGTCTGTTCAGGGGTGCCTTGGTGGCTCAATCAGTTAAGCTTCTGCTCAGGTCATGATCCCAGGGTCCTGGGATGGAGCCCCATGTGGGGCTACCTGCTCAGTGGGGGGCCTGCTTTTCCCTCTCCTTCTGCCTGCCACTCTCCCTTCTTCTGCTCTCTCTGTCAAATAAATAAATAAAATTTTTAAAGAGTCTGGTAAAAATTTGCCAGTTTGTGTCTTATGTCTAAAGCGTACCTCTTACAGGCAGCATATACCACTCTATGTATCTTTTGATTAGAGAATGTAGTCTATTTACTTTTGAAGTAATTATTGACAGTGTACTTATTGCCATTTCATTATTTGTTTTCAGGCTATTTTGTAGTTCCTCTGTTCCTTTCTTTTTTTCTTGCTCTCATCCTTTGTGACTTAATGATTTTCTTTAGTGGCATGATTAAATTTCTTTCTCTTTATCTTTTGTGTATCTACTATTGGTTTTTGCTTTGTGGTTATCATGAGGCTTCCATAAAACAACTTCTAACAGTTTATTTAAAGATGGTATCAACTTAAGTTTGAGTTCATTCTAAAGCTCTACTTTGCTCTTTTCCTTTTTTATTCTTTCCCTCCATGTTTTATATTTATCTCATAATTTCCATCTGTTAACTTTATATCCACCTTTTCTTGAGGTGCTTTTGCTTTTCAGAGATCTCTTAAATATATCACACACTATAGGTGGGATACAGATGTAAACAAAAAACAAAACCAAAAACAAACATTGACATATCTATCCATGTAAATATTCACCCAAATGATTTGAATTTAACATCAATTAATAAAAGGGACTACACTAAGAAAATATCCTCTTAGATTTTATATATATATAAATAAGGATTATTAAATGTTAACATTAACTATAATTACAAAACATAATCTTTTTTTTTTTTTCATTGAGTGTTTTCTATCAGGGACTCACTGCAAATATCTCTAAAAATCTGCTGTGACCTTTGTATTGATGTGTATTACAAAGAAATAGAATATTTAAGGTATAATCCATTATGTTTTCCTGAAGAATGGAAGGAATAGTAAGATGTGGATATGATAGATTTCTGCTTAGTATTAAAAAATGTCTGTAGAAAATGCCACACATACATAATTCCCTTGTGTTAGTGCTATGGCTTGTTTTGTCCTTAATGGAGTTGTCTTTTTAGTCTCCCTCATCTTGAATGACATTTTTGTTGTGCAAATGGCTCTTCTATTTAGTATGTATGCTTTCTTTGTCTAATATCTATTACTATAACACTTTGGAACAACTTTGTATTTTTTTAGGTAAGTATTTACACTACATATTTCATTTTGCTTTGGATCAAAGATTTTTAAATGTGCACCTGAATGCATATATATGCAAAATAAATTATGGTAGCAAAGGAAAATAATCACCTAAGTGCAGATTTAAGGTGAAATTGTGTATGACTTTTATTTTAATTAACATAGTATTTGCAAAATCAAGCATTTATGTAGCATAATTATTATCTATATTACATGTTAGATGTATATTGCCATTATTTTCTCAAACATAAACCATAACAATTGGGCCACTTTCTTAAATAAGTATTTATCATGCTCTTGCTTTAGAGAACCTAAAGACCCATGGAAGAAAAGAAGGGGGAAAGAGTATTTTGTGCCTTCCCTATATACTTCCCACAAATTTATTTCAATTAGACGAATGGAGAAAGATATTAAACTACTAAATTTTATCCCTTTTATCCCTCACTCTCATCTCCTATCACTTTCATCTTCATAAAACTTCCCTTGTTCCTTTGCTACAAATGTGTTGGCTTTCCTACTATTATTTCATTAATATTCCCAGCATTCTCCTGCTCAGTCTCTGAATTGCTTGCTGCTTGTGCATAGAATGCTTTCCCACATGCTTGCTGTGTTGTCTCTTGCAGTTTTGTTTAGACTCCCTCTCTCATTGGGTTCTACATTTACCTCTCTATTTAAAATTGCTGTCTCTCCCACACCACCAACTTTTTTCGTTCCTCTCTCCTTGCCTTAGTTTTCCCACAGTACCAATTTCTAAAATACCTAATAAATAGTAATTATATTTTTCATCTCCTCTACTAGAATATCAGTTACTTGAGGGGAAGTATTATATTTTTGTTTGTTTGTTTGTTTGTTTGCTTTCTGTTTTTCCTCACAGAGTGCCTAGAATAATCCCTGCAATGTAGCAGATATTCAATATATATTTGTGCAATGAGTGAAGAACTAAATTTTATACTAATAAAGTAGTCAAATATAATCAAGTAACATAAAACATGTCTAAAGTGCTCTAAATTCAAAATTAGAGGAGATTTACTATATGATAACTTCTTTTTAAATTTGTTTTTGTTGAAAAGATAATATTAAAAAGTTAGAACTAGATAATTCCACAATTACAGCAAGCCTGTGGTAACTTTGTGGATTATCTTTATCATGTACATAGTATGTTATTGAAATAACATACCATGTAAAATTTTATCATTTTTTATGTTTTGCTAGTTATTTTTCCATTGAATTATTTATTTGTTATTTATTTACTTATTTATTTATTTATGTTTTTCACTTTCTTCCAGTTTTATACTTATATAATTGACATAGAGTACTATATAAGTTTAAGGTATACAGCATAATGACTTGACTTAAATATATTGTTAAATGATTACCAGAACAAGTTTGGTTAACACTCATCATCTTATACAGATAAAGAAAAACAAAAACAAAGGGAAAAGGAAGAAATAAAAGGTTTTTTTCCTGTGTAATAAGAAGTCAGGGTTTACTCTTTCAACTTTCAAATATCCATGTAGCAGTGTTCACTATAGTCATGTTGTACATTCTCAATGCTTATTTATAACTGAAATTTTATACCTTTTTATTATCTTCGTCCAATTTCTCCATCTTCCACCCCTTACCTCTGGTAAGCAGAAGTCTGATATCTTTTTCTATGAGTTTGTTTGGTTTTTAGATTGCACATAAAAGTGAGATCATTCCATGTATAACTGAGATATGTCTTTCACTGACTAACATTGTACTTAGCCTAATGCCCTCCGGGTCCATCCCCATTGTGGCAAATGGTAGGATTTTCTTTTCATAGCTAATTAATATTCCAGTATTTATAAATACCACCGCTTCTTTATCCATGCATTTATTGATGAACAGTTAGGTTGTTTCCATGTCTTGCCTATTGTAAATAATGCTTCATTGAACATGGGGGTGCATATATCTCTTTGAGTCAGTGTTTTTTGTTTGTTTGTTTGTTTGATATATATCCAGAAGTGGAATTGCTTGATTACATGGTAGTTTTTTGTTTTTTTGTTTTTTAATTTTTTGAAGGAACTGCATACTGTTTTCCATAGTGATGATACTAATTTACAGTCCCATTAATGGTACCCAAGGGTCTCCTTTTTTTTCCAAATCTTTACCAATATTTATTATTCCTTGTCTTTTTGATAATAGCCATTCTAATATGTGTGAGGTGATAGTTCACTGTGGTTTTGACTTGCATTTTCCTTATGATTAGTGACGTTGAACACCTTTTCATGTAGCTGTTGTTCATTTGTGTGTATCTTTAGGGAAAATACCTATTTTGGTCTTTTTGGCTATTTTTAGCTTTTTTTCTATTGAGTAGTATGAGTTCTTTATATACTTTCTGTTTTAACCTCTGATCAGATATATGATTTGCAATTTTTTTTCCCTCTCCATTGGTTGTCTTTTCATTTTGTTGATTATATTGCTGTGCAGAAGCTTTTTAGTTTGATATAGTCTCACTTTTTTTTTTTTGCTTATATTATAGATGTCATCATTATATTTTAAATTACCTATAATTTTATTATATATTTTCTTAAGAATGTCCATAAGTTTATAAAATATTTCATCAGGTTTCTGTAACAGTTAATAAATAGTTTTTCTTCGACAAAAAAAAATTTTTTTTAAAGATTTTATTTATTTGACAGAGAGATCACAAGTAGGCAGAGAGGGAGAGAGAGAGAGAGAGGGAGGAGAAAGCAGGCTCCCTGCCCAGCAGGGAGCCTGATGCGGGACTCAATTCCAGGACCCAAGATCATGACCCGAGCTGAAGGCAAAGGCTTAACCCACTGAGCCACCCAGGCAGCCCCCTTTAACAAAATTTTAATTAGGTTTAATTTTTTATTTTATGGATATAAAATAGATCTCAAAATTTCTTTAATTTGCAATTCTTTATCAGAGAGAACAGTTTTTTTTTTAATTTGGATTTCATCTATTTAACTCAATTGTTAGTTTTTTTCCACTTGAGGTATTAATAGTTTGATCACTTTCTTATAAATTACAGTGATATAATATTATGGCAACACTTATTCACCTATTGATAGAAAAAATACTTTCTTTTCTATTCTATTTTTTATTTGAGTTTTGTTATCTTCACTGAATTCACTGCAGTTTTTGTCTGTATACATTATAATATGTCAATATTTTCCACTGTAAATTTTTCTAAGTTTCCAAGTTACTAAAGTTGTCAACTCTGTTATTTTTCTCACATAATTATATTCTATATATCTCCTCTTATTCATGTGATTTTTAGTTTAGAGTGTGATATAGAACAGCATTTGTCCATGCAGAGATCATAACCCCATGCTATCAGAAACATGTGATTTGTTATACAGATGAAGCAGTCTCTAGTCATGAAATCTTAGGGAGTATATTTTTACAAGTGTCTGAGTTGATACCAAAGCACATTATAATGAGAACAAGTGATATGAGATGTATGAAATTCAATATTCCCCCAAATCATTGTAATTAAAATAAAACTTTATCAAATAACATTATACACTAAATTCTGTTCCTCTCCACTACGCTAAATTCTGTTGAAAGTGTACATAATCAAGAGATATTAAGTTGTATCTTAATATCTTAAATCCTAACTGATTATGTTCTGAGTTCTCCATTTTTTTTGTTTGCCTCCACAAAAGAGAATTTTAAGTATTTTTGATTTAAAAGAGTTTAGTTTTAAAGTTTAGTTTTTTAAAAAAAGATTATTTATTTATTTAGTTTTGCGAGAAAGAGAGAGTACAAGTGGGGGTGGTGAGGAAGAAGCCGACTCCCAGCTGAGCAGGAAACTCCCCCCCCCCCCCCCCGCCCCCCCCCCCGCAATGCAGGACTCCATCCCAGGACCCTGGGATCATGACCTGAGCTGAAGGCAGATGCTCAACAAATTGAGCCACCCAGGCACATGAAAGTTTAGTTTCTGAAAGGAAAATGGCCCAACAGTCCCATCTTTTCTCTCAAACTGTTCTGCAATCGTATCTTCTTTTTCCATATTTTGTAAATATGCCGTTAAGTTTCAAAAATGTCCTCTTGAAACTGTTCTTGGATTTGTTTAAATTTATATATTTAACTTAGGAAATATATATATATACATATATATATGTTTAATGTTTGCATCTAAGAGTATGATATGTGTACATATATATTTTCAAAACTTTTGTTAAAGTTACACCCCTTTTAAATAACCCTGACCATCTCTGATTATATTTTTGCCTTCTTATGTATCATTTGTTATTTTTGTTTAGCATGTTTAGCAATTGAGCCTTCCTCTGGAATTTTATATGCAGTTTAGATCTCAACAGTATAGGACCAGGCAGAGAGAAAATTAAAATTTTAGTAGTAAAGAAGTTTATGTAAGATCTTGAGTCAGCCCCATCCCTTTTCCATATCTTTCTTATAATACCTCAAAAACTATTCAGGATGATTATCATATTTCTGTACAAATTAAAACATTTATTCAGTCACACAAGTCACTCCTTCAGCTCCTCATCTCTCCTCCACTTACTAATTTAGTAAAATGGTGTCTCAATTCCCCACTGCAATTCTCAGTCAGTCCACTATTTTGGTAGATAATAAAGTATATGATAAATCCAGGTTATATGATGCTTCTTAGCCCATTTTTGGGCTTGGAACTGAAGCAAGTGTTCCAAATACTGCTATAGGTCTGGAGCCAAAATTTTTCAATCTGGATTCCTATTTAATATGTCACCTAATCAAAGAATCTAATCCAAATCTGAATCAGTATATATCCTTGGAAAGACCTATTCTTATCACCTGGAGCCATGGGTAATAGGCCAGCTATGGGCCAATTTTGAATCTCTATTATGAACTAAATGTTTGTGTCCCAACCCTCATTTCCCCAGATTCATATCTTGAACCCCTAACCCTTATGTGATTATATTCAGAGGTAAATCATTTCATAAATAATTAGGTTTTGATGAGGTTATAAGGGTGGAACTCTCATGGATGGATTAGTACTACAAAAAGTAGAGGGGTAATTGTATGGCTCAGTCGGTTAAGTGTCTGACTCTTGGTTTTGGCTTACATTGTGATCTCAGGGTTGTGGGATTGAGCCCTGTATCAGGCTCCACACTCAGCATGGAGTCTGGTTGAGATTCTCTCCCTCTGCTTCTTCCCCAGCTCATGTGCCTCTAAAATAAATAAATAAAATCTTAAGAAAAGAAGAAGAAGAAGATACACCAGAGGTTTTACTTGCTGCCATGCAGAGATAAAGAAGAGGGAAGCTCTTGCAAGCCAGAAAGAGGATCTTACCACGAAACTAATTTACAAGCACTTTGATCTTGGGGTTCTGTGACTCCAGAACTGTGGGGGAATAGATATCTGTTATTTAAGCTCCCCAGTCTATTTTGTTATAGCAGCCTGAGCTAAGACACTCTCAATAGGTAGCCTATAACTGTGCTTAGTTTTTTCTGTTTCTGTTTGAAAATTATTACATTTCAGGATTTGTGGTGGCTTAAATCAGTGAGTTTTTTTTTCTCTCCCTATTATTTCAATGATTAAATATCTTCATGCCAATCATTTCATATACAGGAGAGAATTCTTTGAAATAATAAATAAGGGCAATAAATAAGGGCATCCACTTACTGGTTTCAGTCCCCTTCTGAAGTCAGAAAAGGGGTTCTTTTGAGATTATCAATATATTCCTTTGCTTTTCTCCCTTTAAGCCCACCACGTTTTATAATGTGTCAACCCAAATTGAAATTTAATTTTCTACTTATCTAAGACCTTTTTTAAACCATACTGTTAATCTGTTGACTACCACCCAGGTATTACTAAAATCCGTACCATATCATTATTATTATCATCTAGTGCTTCAGGATGCCACTAGGGATATTGCTGTTAAAACTGCCTATTTTTTAAAACATTTTATTATTTTTTTAAGATTTTATTTATTTATTTGACAGAGAGAGAGATCACGAGTAGGCAGAGAAGCAGGCAGAGAGAGAGGAGGAAGCAGGCCTCCCGCTGAGCAGAGAGCCTGATGCGGTGCTCAATCCCAGGATGCTGGGATCATGACCTTAGCGGAAGGCAGAGGCTTTAACCCACTGAGCCACCCAGACACCCCTAAATCTGCCTGTTGAGTAGATTTGGCTTTTCTTTTTCAATTAAGGTACAGCTGTCAACTGCAGCAATGAAGCTCTTTTCCAAATTAATTCTTGCCAACCCACCCTTGAACTACGGTCTTTAAATCATACTGCTTATTTAGCACCTTCAGATGCTGATCATAGGGAAGGGACTATTTAGATTTGGAGTTAGGTAACTCCTCAGAGGTATCTAATGTAGAACCCAAAGTCATGCAGTCACCTCTTCATAAATGCAATAAGTATTATTGTGTGTAGTGCTTGTAACAATATCCTAAATATGATATACCTGTTTAGTAAGAGAACTCTTCTTCACATTTCATTTTCTAATGGAGTGCTGTCATGGTATAATCCATAACATGATAAGCATTATTTCAAAATATTTTTTGTTATATTAACAGAAGTAGTTTTGGTTTTTTTGTTGTTTTTTTAAAGATTTTATTTATTTATTTATATGACAGAGATCGCAAGTAGGCAGAGAGGCAGGCAGAGAGAGAGGAGGAAGCAGGCTCCCCGCTGAGCAGAGAGCCCAATGTGGGGCTCGATCCAATGGATCCTGAGATCATAACCTGAGCCAAAGGCAGAGGCTTAAACCACTGAGCCACCCAGGCGCCCCAGAAGTAGTTTTAATAAAGCCAGAAAATAACCCACTAACTGTCATTCAAAGGTTATATATTGTTAGTAGACTCAATTCTAGTCCAAGATCCCAGAAGTTGCTGCTGGGTAGCAGTCTGGGCTTTTGACTCAGTCTCTAGTCAGCATGATGACACAATACCATTTGAATATTGAGGCCCTAGGAAGGATGATCAATTGTCTTGATTTGTCTAGACTATAAGGTTAATATTAAAAGTCCTGAATCCCGGGAAACTTAGGCTGCAAAAGATTTCAGTAGACAATGTAGATGGTTGTGAAATAGCATGAAAACCCATACGATGAGCCAAATATAGGGACTGAAAGCAACACTGTTTTTATTTTTTTTTAAAGATTTTATTTATTTATTTGACAGAAATCACAAGTAGGTGGAGAGGCAGGCAGAGAGAGAGGAGAAAGCAAGCTCCCCGCTGAGCAGAGAGCCCGATGCGGGGCTCGATCCCAGGACCCTGGGATCATGACCTGAGCCGAAGGCAGAGGCTTTAACCCACTGAGCCACCCAGGCGCCCCGCAACACTGTTTTTAATATCAAACAGATATGATGTAGATTATACACCTTCCATAGTCAGAGTCACTCTTTCTACCAAACTGTTGATATTGGTAACCATGATTTACTGTTCACAATAGTGAATCAACCATTACTGCATCATTCTAAGTGATGCAGCTTAAGTGTGTTGTGATTCTTTGTAGATTAACTTTTGTGCCTTGTAATTCAGTAATGCTAGTTTCTTTAAGATATCATGAATATTAGAGCAATGTTTTCTAAGAGTTTACATAATGAAAATGAGGATTGGATGCCTGGCTCAGTGGGTTAAGCCGCTAGCCTTCAGCTCAAGTCATGATCTCAGGGTCCAGGGATCGAGTCCCACATCGGGCTTTCTGCTCAGCAGGGAGCCTGCTTCCCCCTCTCTCTGCCTACCTCTCTACCTACTTGTGATCTCGCTCTCTCTGTCAAATAAATAAATAAAATATTTAAAAAAAAAGAAAATGAAGATTATTACAATTTCAACACTGTCAAGACTCAGTTATCACTAACAAAAAAGGTCAATAACTGGGTTATTTTATTATCAATGGAAGGATGTACATAATGGCATTAGGACAAAGGCATAGCATACTGTACAATATACAAAAAGAACAGTTTGAAATTGGCATGGTAGAGAAGGGAATAAGAAATCACCTATATACACTGACTCTCACAAGTCTCTAATGATACAGTCAAGTATTTCTTATAATAAATGAAAAGTTTTGCTTCCCAAAGAGATACCAATATTCGGGGGAAAAAAGTGGCAGATTAGCTTGGATATATCACATAAATGAATTTGCATTATTATATTATTCTTTTTATTGCTTGCTAAAACTGGATACAGTTCATTTCCTGACTCAAAGATTGCAATTAAAATGTCCTATGGCAAACAACCAAAGGGATTTTGAAAACAGATGTTTAGTATTGTTCTGGGTGACTAGTATCCCCCCATTCATATATTTCTAGAATCTCAAAATATGAACCTGTTTGGAAATTAGGTCTTTGCAGATGTAATCAGATTATCTTGAAATTAGGCATACTGCATTAGAGAATATGCCCTAAATCTCATGACTGTTGTCCTTATAAGAAAGCCATGTAAAGATACAGAGATGTACAGACACAAGGAACACGTCATGTGACGGCAGAGGCAGAGATTAGAATTATGCATTTATAAGTAGAGGAATACCAAGAATTGCCAGCTACCAACAGAAGCTAGGAAACTGCATGGAAGCATTATTCCCTAGAGCTTTCAGAGGGAGCATGCTGCTGCCAGTGCCTTCATCTTGAACTTCTATCCTCCAGAACTGTGAGAAAATGAATGTCTGTTCCTTTAGGCCACTCAGTTTACAATAGTTGCTTTGGTAGCCATAGAAAACTAATACAAGTATAGAACTTATTCTGCCATACATTACTAAATGTCATGCTTTCTGGAACATGTAAAGTGATGTATTAAATCATACAACCAAAAAATGTTTTTCCTAGTTCTCAGATACTTTTACTTGAAAAATATTTAGTTTCAAATTATCTCATTTCTATGAGGATTTTAATGAGACCACAGAAAACATAAATATCCTTTAAAAATACAAACTAGACTTTGTTTATGCATATTTGGCAGACAATGAAAATGTAAATTTTGGCAAATTTTATTCCATCTATAAATTTCATATAAGGAAAAATAAAAATTTTGCTTGCTTTTGTTGTAAAAATATACTACTAAAATAGGGTATGATTTTCTCTTTGACTTCAAGCCAAAGTCAGTTTTACATTTGACTATATTAAGTTTACACTACTGTAAGTTTCTCTAAAAAAAGAAAATGGAATGTATACATTTGTACACATGTCTGAAAGTGTGATTTTCCATGAAAAAGAAAAGGATGCACTAAAGGATGTGGGCAATTTTGAGAAGTATTATTTGAAGAGAAAAGAAAGCATGACATTATCCTACTATATCACAGGACAGAAAGGAACATATTGTTCCCAAAAACCCTAAGGTGGCTGCTATGATGCCCAACTTCCCCTGTCTCCACTCCTGTGAGCAGGAGTTGTGATTTATTTTTCTTTATTATTAAGACTTTAAAAGCAGTTTAGATTTATAGCAAAATTGAGGGGTAGGTACAAAGATTTCCCTTATGCAAGCATAGTGTCCTGAATTATCCATGTCATGAAAGTAGTACATTTGCTACAATCAACAAACCTACATGCACACATCACAATCACCCTAAGTATATAGTTTACATTATGGTTCACTCTTGATTTTGTGAATTTTATGGGTTTGGATACATGTATAAATGATTTTGATCCCATTCTGATGATATCATACAGAGTATTTTCACTGCCCTAAAAATTCTCTGCGTTCCACTTATTCATCACTCCCAACCAACCCATCAACCCCTAGCAACCAATGATCGTTTTGTTATTTTCATAGCTTTACCTTTTCTAGAAATGTCTTAGAGTTAGAGTTATATATTATGTAGCCTTTTCAGAAGGGTTTCTTTCACTTAATAATATGCATTTAAATTTCCTCTATAACCTTTCATGGTTTGATAGTTTATTTCTTTTTAGTGCTGAATAATATTCCATTTTCTGGATATAACACAGTTTATTGATCCATTCACTTGTAGGACATCTTTGTTTCTTTCAAGTTTTGGCAATTATGAATAAAGCTGCTATAAACACACATATTCAGTTTTTTGTAAGGACATAAGTTTTCCACTCCTCTGAGTAAATGCCAAGGAGCAAGTCATCTGGGTGGCATAGTATGATTAGTTTTATAAGAAACCACCAGGGGTGCCTGGGTGTTTAAGTGTCTTACTCTTGGTTTTGGTTTAGGTCGTGATCTCAAGGTAGTGAGATCAAGCTCCATGCTTACAGTGGAATCTGCTTGGGACTGGCTATCCCTCTCTCTCTGCCCCTCCCCACCAAATAAATAAATAAAATTTTTAAAAAAGGAAAAAAAAAGGAGAAACCACCAAATTGTCTTGCAAAGTGGCTGTACCATTTTGCATTCCCTCCAGGAATGAATGAGAGTTCCTGTAGTGCCACATCTTTACCAGTATAAGGTATTGTCAGTGTTCCAGATTTTGGCCATTCTAATAGATATGTAGCGGCATCTCATTGTTTTAATTTGCATTTCCCAGGAGACATATGATATAGAACATCTTTTCATATGCTATTGGCCATCTGTATAACTTCTTTATTGTGGTATCTTTGTTGAGGCGTTAAGGATATGGTCCATTTTGAATAATATTGTTTTATTGTTCAGTTTTGAATTATTTATGAATTTTAAATAAATGCCCTCTATCAGATATATCTTTTGAAAATTTTTTCTTCCATTCTATATGGCATCTTTATTCTCTTGGCATTATTTTTCACAGAGCAGAAGTTTTTAACTGTAATGAAGTCTAACATACATTTTTATTTTATGTGTTGTGCTTTTGGCATTGAATCTAAAAAGTCATTATCCAAGGTCATCTAAGTTTTCTTCTATGATAGCTTCTGGTAGTTTTATAGTTGTGCACTTTACATTTAGGTCTGTGATCGTTTTGAGTTAATATTTGTGAAGGGAGTGAAGTCTGTGTCTAAATTATTTTTGTTTTTGTTTTTGCATATAAATGTCTAGTTGTTCTAGCATTCTTTGTTGAAGAGACTATCTTTGTTCCATTGTATTGCTTTTGCTCATTTGTCAAAGATCACTTGTCTATATTTTTGTGGTTTAATTTCTAGGTCCTATTTTGGGTTTCATTGATCTATTTGCTTATTTTTTGTCAACACCACACTGACTTGGTAATTGTACTTTTGTAGTATGTCTTGAAGTCAGGAACCATTAATCCTCAAACTTTCTTCTCCTTCAATACTGTGTTGGATATTGTGGGTCTTTTGCCTCTTCATATAAACTTCGGAGACAGTTTATCAATTTCCACAAAGTAACTAGATTTTGATTGAGATTACATTGAATTTGCAGATCAAACTGGGTAGGACTGACATCTTTACCTTGAATCTTCCTATCCAAGAACATGGAATATGTCTCCACTTACTCAGTTGATTTTGTTCATCAGACTTTTATAGTAGTTAAGATGGCATAGTAGGAGGACCCTATGCTTGCCTTGTTCCTCAAACATAGCTAGATAAATATCGAATCATTCTGAACACCAAGGAAACAGATCTGAGGACTGAGAGAACAAACCACACAACTAGAGGAAGAGAAGAGGTTACATTGTGGAAAGTAGGATGTGTGAAGATATGATTTTGGGGGAGAAAATCTGAGTGCTATAGAGGAAAGATAGACATGATCACAATGAGATGAGAGGAAGGGAGACAAAAAGGGATAGACGAAGCAGTGCACAGGGGATCTCACAAGAAAAATACTACCCCAAATCCACTGACTGGGAATATGAGAAAGGCAAATTATTGTGAGTCTTTACAACCAGTGGAGTGCAAAGACTGAAGTTTTAGAAGTCCATACTATGGGCAGTGTGAAGCCTGGAAGGCACTGTGGTACACTTATGGAAAGGGAGGGCAGAGGCCAGCATGATCTGAGAATCCCATTAGATGAACTGAGAGAGATATTTCCCCCTTCTTGGAGTACATCCAGGAGAGGTGACTTGCCCATTGTCTCTCAGGGAACAAAGGAGCCAAAAGGGTGCCACTATGCTTCCCTGTTCCTTAGCATAGGGGCAGAGACATCTGCTGAGGACAGATAAACTGGATGCTGGCTTTTGCTGTGTTTTACTCTAAACTACAAGCTCCTGCACATTGGTACAACTGCCCATCTGGGACAAACCCACCCCAGCTCAGCAAGACCCTCCTTCTGAGGACCAGTGTGGGTCCAAGCCACATCAGGAACCTAAAATTTGGAGTTTTGAAACTCAACTAGCTTGGCTACACTGCACTACCAGGCAAGCACATGGCGAGGACACAGACAGGGTGAAGGCAAGGATCTGAGGGATATCTGGGAACAATCAACAAAACTAAAAGATAACCTTTGGAACAGGAAAAATATTTATAAATGATATATATCTGATAAGGTGTTAGTATCCAAAATCTATAAAGAAACTATCAAACTCAATAACCCCCCCCCAAAAAAAATCCAGTTAAGAAATGGGCAAAAGGCATGATTAGAAATTTTTCTTAAGAAAACTTCCAAATGGCTAGCAGATGCATGAAAAAAACACTCAACGTATATCATCATGGAAATACAAATCAAAATCACAATGAGATACTACCTCTCACATGTCAGAATGGCTAAATTATTAACTATGGCTATAGTATTAAAACAGAGGAAACAAGTTTTTGGCAAGGATGAGGAAAACAGGGAACCCTCTTATACTGTTGGTGGGAATACAAACTGGTGCAGCCCCTCTGGAAAAAGTATGGGGGTTCTACAAAAAGTTAAAAATAGAACTACCTTACAACCTAGCAATTGCTTTCCTAGGTATTTATCTGAAGGATAAAAAATATTGATTCAAAGGAGCATGTGTACTCTGATGTTTACAGCAGCATTATCAACAATAGCCAAATTACGGAAAGAGCCCAAATGTCTATCCGCTGATCAATGGATAAAGAAGAGATAATGTATATGTATATAATGGAATATTACACAGCCATCAAAAAGAATGAAATCTTGCCATTTGCAATGATATGGCTGGAACTAGACAGTATTATGCTAAGTGAAATAGGTCAGTCAAGGAAAGACAAATACCATATGATTTCACTCATATGTGGCATTTGAAAAATAAAACAGATGAACATAGAGTAAAGAAAAAAGAGGGAAGCAAACCATAAGAGACTCTCAACTACAGAGAACAGAGGGTTGCTGGAAAGGAGGTGGTTGGGGGGGATGGCTAAATGAGTGATGGGTATTAAAGAGGATATTTGTTGTGATGAGGACTTACATATAGCACCCATATACCTCAGTGTTATATGTAAGAAATGAATCACTAATTCTACTCTTGAAACTAATATTACACTATATATTAACTGACTAGAATTTAAATGTTTTGTAATTTTAATTTCAAATTTCATTTGTTTATTGTTGATATATAGGAAAGTGATTGACTTTTGTATATCAATCTTGTATCTTGCAATATTGCTATAATCCCTTTTTAGCTCCAGGAATTTTTTTATTGATTCTTTTGGATTTTCTACATAGATGACCATATCTACAAACAAAAACAGTTATTTTTTTCATCCTAATCTGCATAACTTTTATTTCCTTTCTTGATTTAGTGCATCAACAGGAACTTCTAGTATGATGTTGTAAAGAATTGATGAGAGGGGTCACCCTTGCATTGTATGTGATTTTAGTAGGTCAGCTTTAAGTTTTTCAGCATTATGATATTAGCTGCAGTTTTTTTTTTTTTTTTTTGTATACATCCTTTCTCCAGCTGAGACACTATCTTCTTTCTTTTTTAAATATTTTATTTATTTATTTGAGAGAGAGAGAGAGAGAGCACAGCAGGGTGCACAGAGAGGGAGAAGCAGACCCCAAGATCATGACTCAAGCCAAGGCAGTTGATTGACTGAGCTGCCTTTATTTTACTAAGAATTTTTCTCATGATTGTTGGATTTTATCAAAGGTTTTCTGTATCTATTGGTTTGATCATATGACTTACTCTTTTTAACTTGTTTATGTGATAGATTATACTAATTGTTTTTCTAATCTTGAACCAGCCTTCCATTCCTGGGATAAATATCACTTGATAATGATGGATAATTCTTTTTATACATTGTTGGATTTGATTTGCTAATTGAAGTTGCCTAAGAATTTTTTCATTTTTATTGGGAAATGTACTGTGGTCAGATTAATCGTCTATACACTGGAGATCATATGATTAATCAGAATTTGTAATTTAATCTTAGCTTAATCTTCAGATTGTGAATGAACATTATATCCTCAAAATAATATTAGTACTTCCAGATTAGTTAAGTATATGTTTCTTCTCTAAAGACTCTGGGAACAAGGAGGAGAATTTAAATATCCCTGTGAAAGCACAATTTTATAAGCTCTAAACGTGTATTATATATTAGAGTTTGTCTCACATGATGGCACATTGGTTCTAGATTTTTTTTCCTATTTTCTTCTTTTTAAAAAAACTTTTTAAGAAGTTTTTTGAAATAGTTATTGAAAAATAAGCATTAGCCAGATTAAACACAGATTACTGATCCTCTGAACACAGAGTATCAATCTCTCTTAGTTTCTTGCATAATTCGAATTAATACCAGAAATGATGCTATTGAAGGCAAACTACCATGTTGTTTTATATAGTCCAAAGTTAGCCTCCTGGACTCATCACCTTTTCTCCAAGACCATATTAGACTGTTAAAGAATTTGTGGGTATTTACAGACTTGCAAGTAATATATCTTTCATAAAACTGAAATTTCTTAATGCTTCTCAAGCTATCTGATATTGATTTAAATTAACCTCTAGGGTGGGCATAGGTAATTTTAAAGCTTCTTATCTGGCATAAATATTAAAACAGAACAAAGAGCAAATTTGAATAACATCCATTTTCCAATATCCTTTGGAAAAGGATATAGTCTCCCATTCAAACATCACTCCCATTAAAATAATACACTCTGGTGAGGTTAAAACAGAAATATTTCTTCTTAAATTTTTAGACAACATTTGTTCTTAAATTCTTACTTTTATCCTACTCATACTTCAAAGTCTTAAAGCTGTATCACCCTATCATCCTAACATAATTCTATTGCCGTTTAAGTTGGGTTTTTTTTTTTGTTTTGTTTTTTAAGATTTTACTTATTTATTTGACAGACAGAGATTACAAGTAGGTGGAGCAGTCAGAGAGATGGGGGAAGCAGGCTCCCGCTGAGCAGAAAGCCCAATGCGGGGCTCGATCCCAGGACTCTGGGATCATGACCTGAGCCAAAGGTAGAGGCTTTAACCCACTGGGCCACCCAGGTGCCTGCCCTTTAAGTTTTGATTACCAGGTTTAGTTAAGACAGTACTTTATGCACCAGTGTCTAACAATTCCAAAAAATTTCTTCACCGTCACTAGACAAGCCAAATAGACTTGGGTTCCCTGCTGGGGTTGTACTAAGAGATCCTAAGCCACCTTGCCATTCAAAATTATAACACCCCTTCCCTTTAATACTATTTAATTGGAACCATTCTTGAAGGGATTCTAGATTCCTCCTTTGTGTTATCATTTTAAGAAAAATCATTGTGGTCTTTGTGCAATATTAGGAGCTGGTAGAGCAGCTAAACCACTTTTTTTTATAGTGACCCATTAAATTTTTAATAGCTACTCCATCTATCTTCTCCTTTTTAAGTCATTTTTAACTAATTATCTAAAACTTTTACCTGGTTTAATTGTCCCAAGGCTATTTCATCCATTTTATTTGTATTGTTTACTTTCTTCTGAAATCCTATTTTTGCATTATTCAACCCCATTCTGGGGAAGCTAAGCAAGGAAGTACTTCACAACATCTGTCACATCATTTTGCTTCATGTAACCTTATTCTGACAATAAGGTCATCTAAGGACACCAAGCAATTGAAACCTCTTTAATCATAGAATCTTTTATCAAACATCACATAGTTCAAAGGCATAGAGTTAAGGAATACTTAGGTATTATCATAAAATCAATCCACATGTGTTTGCATTTTCCAAATTTCAGCAGCCTCAGAAACAATATTCCATTTAATTGCTTAGGATGAATATGGACAATTTCCTTCCCAGGCTACAAATTACATACCTCCATTTTTACCTCACTCAACAGACTGGGAGTTTATCCATCTAGCTATATTTTTGCAAAACTTGAAGTTAATGAAAATCCTGAGTAAGACCAAATGTGTGTTTTCATTTGGTAATGTCTAGAACAAGGGAAATAGCTCTCTGATCATCACTGCTTAGAATCTATTTCAACAGCAGCTGAAAAGAAAGCTACTGATAGTATCTCCCAATTTGAGTTGATTTTTGAATCAGTATTCCCATGTTTTAAGTCTCTTAATTCCCATCTGTGACCTCTCTAATCTTTTCCGTGATATTTATTATTGGATGAGAACCACATTTTTTTAAGATTTTATTTATTTATTTGACAGACAGAGAGTAGGCAGAGAGGCAGGCAGGCAAGTGGGGGGAAGTAGGCTCCCCGCTGAGCAGGGAGCTCGATGTGGGGCTCAATCCCAGGACCTGGAGATCATGACCTGAGCCGAAGGCAGAGGCTTAACCACTGAGCAACCCAGGCACCCTGAGAACCACATTTTAATCTAAAAAGATATCTGCCTATTTCTCATGTTTGTTCTTTTTAACACACAGGATCATGAACTATAATCTGGGGGTCTTGGCAGCCTTGAGTTTTGGAGGTTTTTTTTTGTTTTATTTTGTTTTGTTTTAGCCTTGAGATATTTATCAGTTACTTTTGTTTCTCCAATGCACCCAAAAGCAACCAAAATACCATAATAAAACTGTCTCTCTTCCCCTTTGATTGAATGTATTTTCAATGCATTTAGCTACCTTCTGGATCACCTGTTGTGAATCCACCACCTCCAATTTCCAATGATAAGTGTTCCCTCCTTTCAGTAGTCACAAAGCAGATGTTGTCAAGAAGCCACTTTGCCTTTACAGATTCTCCATTCTGCCGTTCATCTTTTTCCCAAATCAAGACTTAGCAATTATTTATGCTATAGAGTCAAGAGTATTATAGTTATCCTAGTCACACTACTAACTGCAGCAATTAAACAGTCAATAATTGAAAGAACATCCACAGGGTAAACTCATGTAAGGTGTTCATAAAGATAAAGGATATGGTACAGCAAAAGAACGTGCAGGAAATCATCTTAGGGCTCAGAAAACTTCCAGACACAGCCCCTAGAAATTTTTCTCAGTCATGCAGAATGTACTTCATCTTCAAACTAAGTGATATGCCTTGCTTTTTGGGGGACCAAAGCAAAGTTGATAAAAGGATCTTCTAAAACCAACTGGGAAAGTATCTAAAAGCAGACTGTGTAACCATTTAAACAAGGTGTAAACCATTAATGTTATACATTTGCAATAAACAATGGAGATAAGAGCATAGACTGTTTTCAGGAAAATTGTGGAATTTCAATCAAACATTAAAAAGTACTAGCTAGCACAATTTATTCTTATCTTGGTCAAGTATTAGTTATAGATTTTCAAGCATTCCCAATATAAGTATAGAGCTACCCCAGACCTGTTTTAAGGGAAACTGATTTTTACACACGCATTCCTAATTTGCAGAGATCTTCTGTTTAACATGAAACAGTGTTGAATTTTGTCAAATTCTTTTTCTTCATATGTTGAAATAACTATGTCCCTCTTTATTAGTAATATGGCAAACTAGATTGATTTAAAAAGTTTTTTTTATTAATTAGCCTTATTTCCTGAAGCAGTTACAAGTTTACAGAAAAATGAGCAGAAAGTACATAGAGTTCCTTTATGTTCCTTCCCCAAACCATAGTTTTCCCTATTAACATCTTGCACTGGCATACTACATTTGTTACAAGTGATAATTCAGTATTGATACAATATTACTAACCAATCCATAGTTTACATAGGGTTTATTTTTTTGTTGTGGAGTTTTAATGGGTTTTGCTGCACATATAATGTCATTAAGTATAGAACAGAATAGTTTGAATGTTATCTCCTAGCTTGACTGATTTGTCTATCTGCCCTCTACTCTACCCTCAGCCCCCACCGCCTATGCATGAGCAACCACTATCTTTTTACTGTCTCTATAGTTTTGAATTTTCCAGAATGTCATATAGGTGGAATCATATAGTATGAAACCTTTTCACACTTACTTAACAATATCCATTAAAAGTACTCCCCCTTATGTCTTTTCAGGGATTGAAATCTCATTTATTTTTATCACTGAATAATATTCCATTCAATGGATATACCACACTGTATTTATTCATTCACTATTGCAAGAATCTTAGGTACTTGACTGCTTCTAAGTTTTGGTTTTATGAGTAAAGGTACTATAAATATTTGTATGCAGGATATTAGTTTGTTTGTTTTGGATATAAGTTTTCAACTTCTATGAGTAAGTCCCTAGGAGTGGTGCACAATTGGTGGATTATATGGTTAGATTCTGCCTGTGAGAAACTGCTAAACTATATTCCAAAGTGGCTGTACCATTTTTCATTCTCACCAGCAGTTGCTCCACTACCTCACTAGCATTCAGTGTTGTCAGTGTTCTGGATTTTGACCATTCTAATGGGAGTGTATTGGTTTCTCATTGTTGTGTTAATTTGCATTTCCCTGATGTCAAGTGATGTGGAGCATCTTTTCACATGCTCATTTGCCATCTTTGTATCTTCTTTGCTCAGGTGCCTGTTAAAATTTTTGTCCCATTTGTTGATCAGATTGTTCTCTTGTTAAGTTTTAAGAGTTCTTTATGTTTTTGGATGCAAGGATCATTTTTGTATGTTAAACAAATTTGCATTTCTGGAATTCCACTGGGTTACAATGTATTATTCTTTCTATATAGTGTTGGATTAGATTTGTTAATATTTTGTTATAGTATTTGCACTGATGTTCATGAAGCTATTACTTTGTAATTTATTTTTGTAATACCTTTCCCTGGTTTTGGTACCAGAGAAATCTTGGCCAAGTAAAATGAGATGCTTACTCATCTACCTTCTAGAATGTATACATCTTGGCTTCATATTACTTCCTTAAATATTAGATAAAATTCAACAGTGTAGCAACCTGATCTTGGAATTTTCTTTGTGGGAAAGTTTTTATTTTGATTTCAATTCTTTTAATAGAAATACAAAGATTAAGATTTTTCTATTTATTCTTGTTATGAGTTTTAGTAATTCATATCTTTCAGGAATTTCTTTCTTTTATTTAAATTGTCAGTATTAATCTAACATGTCAATAAAGTTCTAATATTCCCTCATACTTTCAATTTCCCTATGGCCCTTTAGTGGGGCCCACTCTTTCATTCTTGGTATTGATAATTGTGTTCTCTTTCTTTTTTTCTTATCATTCAGTCTAGGAGCCACTTGATGTTTTCTAACAACTTTGAACTTTCTTAATTTTTCTCTATTTTTCATCTGCTTTATATTATATTAATTTCTGATCTTGTCTTTATTTTCTATCTTTCTACTTATTTGAGTTTAATTGTTCTTTTTCTAATTTTTAAGGTGGGAGCTTTGATCAGTAATTTTAGGCTTTTTTTCCAATAGAAACATTTAAAGTTATGCTTTTCCCTTTAAGTGTTTCTGTAGTTAAATGCTTTGAATTTTTAAAATTTTGATGTGTTATTTTTATTATCATCCAGTTCAAAATATTTTCCCATTTCCTTTATTATTCTTTTTACCTGTAAGATATTTAAATGTAATTTGTCTGATTTCCAGACATTTGAGGACATTTCTAGATGTTGTATTTTATTGCTTTCTAATTTTTTTCTATTGTAGTCAGAAAAGATTCCTTGGGAGATTATTTGTTTTTGAAATATATGGAAACTTATTTTAAAGTGCAGCATAGGGGCGTCTGGTGGCTCAGTGGGTTGGGCCTCTGCCTTCAGCTCAGGTCATGATCTCAGGGTCCTGGGACCGAGCCCCGCATGGGGCTCTCTGCTCAGCAGGGAGACTGTTTCCCCCCTCTCTCTGCCTGCCTCTCTGCCTACTTGTGATCCCCCTCTCTCTGTCAAATAAATAAATAAAATCTTTAAAAAAAAATAAAGTGCAGCATATAGTCATTCTTGATGAATGTGTTATGTGTATCTGAAAGTGCAATTTGAAGTTTAGTGGATATAATGTTTTTTGAAGTGTTAATTAGACTAAGGTTGTTGATAATGTTAATCAAATGTTCTATATCCTTACTCATTATTTTTGTCAAGTTCCCTTTATTAATAACAGAGAAGTAAGGGGTGCCTGGCTGGATCAGTCGGTTAAACATCTAACTTTTGGTTTCAGCTCAGGTCATGATCTCAGGGTTGTGGGATTGAGCCTCATGTCAGGCTCCTTGCTCAGCGTGGAGTCTGCTTGAGATTCTTTCCCTCTCATTCTCCCTCTGCCCCTCCCCCTATCTCTAATGCAGTTTCTCTATCAAATAAATAAATAAAATCTCTAACAATATTTTTTAAAAGTCTCTACCTATTATTGTGGATATGTTTATTTCACATATATGTATTGTCAATTTTTGCTTCATATGTTTTAAAGCTCTGTTATTAAGTATATATACATTCATAATTGTTATATCTATACAATATATTGACTTTCAATATTCTATAAGGAAAATTGAGCTCTTATTGTTAGTGTTTGCCTTTTTCAAGTTTAACAATATTTCCCCTTCGGATTGTTAGGTCCATTTATATTTAAAGTAATTATTAATAAGGTTGATTGTATTTACTTTTGCCATTTGCTTTTTGGGAGGGAAGGAAAATGCTTTCATTTATTTACTTATGTCATCTTTTGTGATGATCAAATTCCCTTGATCTGCAAAAGTTTTTTACGGGTCTCCATAATTTTTATAAGTTTTAGGAATGCTTGGGAGATCTCCATAACATAATTTATTGAAAAAGAAATTTAGAAAAGTGTATTTATTATGGCATTTTGGGCAAAAAGGTCTAAGACATTCTATACGTATTTGTGTACATATATGTATCAATATATATCTCTATACACACATATGTACACATACACATAAGGGTGACACAAAATATAGTATAACACACAGAATATTTGAAAGAGGACAAGAAGGAAGATAAGTAAAACATACAGCTTAGAAGAACTTCTTCATTGGAATTTTACCATATATAATAATTATAGAAATACTTTAATATCAGCACTTAGAACAAATTATTATTTATATTTTCAGTTACTTATGGTTGATAAACATATGCCTTTGCTTTCATATAAATGTATATATACCTGCACATGCAGTATGTGTGTGTGTGTCCACACAAGATCAAATGCGATTATATTTATCTGAAAAGATGGGTTCAGAATCAGCTTCTTTATTTTGGTTTTGTTGTATATTTTAACTACTGTTAATGGAAAAATAATATAACTATTTTAAGAAAATTAAATAATCATTGAAACTCATTTAAAAATAATACTTACTGAGTACCAGGCAATCTTCTAAGTTACTTGTGCTGTTTTTATGAAAATTATTTTGGAATAAAAAATGCAAATTAAGGTAATTGTGTAACTTCCTCCTTGTTTTATATATTTACCATGCAAAAATAATAGAAAAAATATAGTTACATTTTTCTCAAATATAAATAGCTTCTTTGTCATAAAACTAAGTCAATGTCATTGGCATAGAAAACAATATTCATCTCTCCAAACTAGCCAATGCTGCATAGCAAATAAAAGCAGCTTCTATTTTCCTAAAAGACTTGCTACTTTTCTTTAGCTAAAAAAGTGACTCACAATTTGAAGATGGTTTATTATTGTAAGACAGTAGTATATAGTCTCTTCATGTATATAATTTTAATTAGTACTTGTGGGTTTAGTCCAACATATATGTAATGAATTTATTATTTATATTAAAATGTCAAATATCTTCAAAGCAATAAAAGCTAGAAAAGAAATTAATGTCAAAATATACATGTCAATAATTTAGATATTATTTATATTGTCCCATTGGATTTATTTCATATGGGAAGCCAACTTGATTCTTTAAAAAATAAACTGAAAAATTGAATCAATTGAAGTTTGAATTAATTTAATGCTCAAAGCAAAACTACATCAGAAAGACAACATTTCAACTGGTGCAAATAATAAAAATCTAAATTTGACATTTATTATTTTTGTAGAATACTAATGTAAACTGGCCTACAATCTTTATTTTGAGTAAATGTATTAATAGTTAGTCCTATTTATGAATTCCACTCAACAGAATTAAATAAGTCTAAGTTGAACATTTACAATGTACAGAAACTTTGTTAAATAGTGCAAAATATGGAGATGAGTATAATATTAAATATGATGATAATCAGTGGTATTGGAAATTCAAATGCTATAACTGTTTGGAGAAGAGAAAAAATCACATATAGTTAGATGGGACAGAAAATTCTTCAGTGTTACGGGAATGATGGAAAGAGAGTGAAAACAATATGAGGGTAAGAGGAAAGCAGACAGCTGCCTACTTTGTCAGTTTATTTCTTTATTTATTAATATTAATGACAAATCTGATTTGTTGATAATCTGTACTTCCTTTTAAAGATAAAGCTTAAAGAATTGAAGTGAATATCCTTTCCAGCATTTAGATGAGATGTTTGGAAACTGACAGGAATCCCTACAAATATTCTTCTTTTATAACCCAGGACAACCAATAGGCTAGCTATTTTTCTGTGTCATCCTTTTTCTTCTGAAACAAACCCCAATAGCTAAGCTATTTTTGAGATAGTCAAGGAGTGGAACAATTTCTTATTTAAAAACATTCTTGTTCCTGTCAGACACAGATGCACAGCCTGTTTTACCCACTGTACATCCTTTTTTGAATTTTGCAGATCATTACCTTGAACCACTGTGAAAAGATAGTAATCAGAAAACTGTAGATTTAACAGGTCGTTTTATTTTCTGATCCATTTTCACACTATTTCAGAAGCTAGCTGTGGCAGATAGCCTTTAAGACTGCTTGCAATGATCCCCACCCCTTGGTATTCATGCTTTTGTCTAATTTTCTGCCCTTTAGTGGGGACTAAATTCATCGACTTCTTTCTTACAAGGAGAATTGGAAGAAGTGATATGCCACTTCTGAGATCAGGAAATAAAACTGTGATTTTGGTTGCCCTGAGGAAAATCAACAGCCACAGTATGAAGCATCCCTATCAAGAGACATACAGGGCAAGGGACCAAGGCCTCCCAACAGCCATATGAGGGAGCTGTGAATGGGATCCCTCCCTCCAGTAGAGCCTTCAAAAGAGACCACAGCCTCTGTCAAGACCTAGAATGAAACTTTAAGGGAGACCATGAACCAAAGGCACCCAGATAAGTTGTGATCAGATCTTGACCCACAGAAGCTGTGGTGATAAATATTTGTTTTTTTTTTTAATAGCTAAATTTTCAAACATTTTGCTCCCCAGAAGTAAATAAATGATACAGTAGCATAAACATCACTTTTTCACTTAATGACAGAAAAATCTTCCCTCCAACCCAAATGTCTTTAATTGTCATGGAGCATCTAAATCTGCTGAATTCAAATAACATTTGAAATATTATTCAAGTACTCAAATGAGGTAACCAAAGTTAGCGTAACCATTAGAAATAAATTTGAAATAAATCAGAATATATGAGAATAATTATACTATCCTGGAAATGAGAATGTAATTTGAGAAAATGTTTTATTTTTATGCATAGTATCTGGAAAGACACTTATAATTTAGGTTTCAGAAACCAGGCAATATCATAAAAACATTTAAAACCCTTTGAATAATAACATTACAAAGACGTAGTACAGTTTTCCTTTAGTAGTATTATGTGCTTTTTTTTTCATTCAAATAATACATGTTAGGATACTTAATAACTTTTGGGGACTGTATATCAACACAATTTAGTATAGAATTTGAATTCTGCATAGTAGTGTATATTATATTGAATATGATATGATATATGATATGCACTATATGGATGAGACATAAGGCTGCAAGTTAAAAACGAGTACAATTATAAATATGTGAATACACTCAGCCATTACTCTTAGAGCAGGTCATTTTTATCTTTTAATCATTCTGTGTTCTGAGTATCTTACAAGAGACATCAAGGTCTAAATCATGTTTTGACTTCAATTTTTAGATATTAAAGTTCACTTTGCCCACTTTTTTCCTGAATCCAATTTTATAGGACAAAAAAAAAATGAGAAATAGAAAATTCACCTTGGATAAAATTAGGACCAAACACACACACACACACACACACACACACACACACACACACAAATTAGACATGATATAAGACTGCCAACCAGCAGCAGCTACTGGATCAGTACAATGAAGAGAGGCAAGAGAAAAAAAACTTTTTCTGCTTATCTAGAACAGGGTAGAGGAGCACAAAAAATTACAAATTTGATGTCACTTTCCAAAGGGTCATTATTAAGTGTTCTTCATTGAAATAGCAGTGTTTGAATGGACAGGCAAGGAGGGGTCTTTAAATCATATTCATCATAGAGGTGTGTCAGGGGAAAGGTAGCTGGAAAAGAGCCCACTCCTACATACCGTCTGGGCAAGAATCACACTGTTAGAAGGCATGGCAAAGGAGCATGCAGAAATGCAGTTTTCAAGCTTGTCTGCTGAAGGGAAGAAAATGCCACATTAACATACAATGAGCCAGTTAAGGAAAACTGAGAGCCAAGGGGACTGCTTACTACCTTAAAGAAGAAAAAATTGGAAACCACTTAAAAAATGTCCAAGATGGGCTCTTATAGCTCATCGACCTATCTCCTCTCTCAAAAACACTTCTACAAATAACTGATCCTTGGAGAATGGTCTCTTTTCAGGGATGAGTGGAAATCTAAAAGGGACTGAGCAAAGCAACCTATGCCATGACACCTCCAAATAAACAGCCTGTGATGGACAAACACATGACAGATGAATTCTACCACAAAGTAGATCAGATTTTTAAAAATCAATGAAACAGAACAATGAAAAATACAGCTTCTTAATACGTCCTCAAAGAAGCAATGACAGTGGTGCCTGGGTGGCTCAGTCAGTTAAACATCTGCCTTTAGCTCAGGTCATGATCTCAGGGTCCTAAGATCAAGCCCCACTTTGGGCTCCCTGCTCAGTGGGGAGCCTGCTTCTCCCTCCCCCTACTCTTGTGTTCTTGTTCTCTCTCTCGTTCCCTCCCTCTCAAATAAATAAATGAGATCTTTAAAAAAGAGAGAGAGAGAGACTATGACAAATTAACGTATAGAGATGAGAAGTGAACAAACTGGTTCCAGGAAATAAATTGAAAGAAAAAATATATGTAATGAAACTTCAAATAGTATTAGTTAATAAATGGGTCAAATGTCTGCACATATACAAAATCAAATTAAAAATGAACAAATACTGCAAATAAATAGATAAATAACACAGAAAGTATCATGTAACAAATAAGTACATAACAAACAAACTTAGAAAAAAATATGTAATTGAAGAAAAAATTAATAAAGGAAGACCTGTATTATTACTGTAAATAGCACTCACTGTCCCAAAGAGGGGGAAAAAAAAAAAAAGATTCATCAATACCAGGTCAATCTCAATGAAGTCACAGAACTTCAATCACAAAAAAATTCTTAGGGAATTTAGGTAAAAAATCAAGTAATCTAAAAGAGACAAAAACACAGAGCTCATCTCAGACTTCTTAATAACACTATTTAGTGCTAAAACAAAACTGTGGAGCAATGCCTACAATGTTTTCAGGACCAGATCAGAAAACATGACTTAAGTATTTTACACTCTAAATGTGCCAATCTGGCGTTCAGAGTTCATAAGAAACAGATGCTATCATCAATAATAAAAACTGAGGAAGTAAAGTATCCATTATTCCTTCCGAAGAATAAACTGCAACCAACAAAGATATGCATAGAAATTTTTTTTTTATTAAATTTAATGATGAGTAATGAACCCACAAACCACAGTGCAAGGACTAAACAAGGTTGTAAGAGACATGAATGTTAAAAATTATTTTAAAATACAATAATGATATAATGAAAAAAGATTTAGAAGGAGGTAACCTAGATGAAGGGAAGTTTAATGTAACAGATTTCCTCAACTTGTGTAGGAGGAATGTAGTAGCTTCTACCAAAGTTGTGATTTAACTTATAACTCTTTAAGTATACCCTTTAACAGCTAGAATAACTAAAATGATATTTTTGAGTAGAGAAAGCAACTTGGGAGAAGAGTGTATGTGAAAAAAGA
This sequence comes from Enhydra lutris kenyoni, assembly GCF_002288905.1. Lineage (NCBI taxonomy): Eukaryota > Metazoa > Chordata > Mammalia > Carnivora > Mustelidae > Enhydra > Enhydra lutris. Next base: position 74,644,009 of record NW_019154105.1, on the reverse strand, counting down.
AAACTGTACTGTCTTCTCTTATTACAAGACAAGTTAAAATGCCTAGATTTAAAAACAAAAGATTCCACCAAGTTCAAGTCTAAAATAAAAACTTTTGAAGGTAATCACTAAAATGTCAAATAGAAGTTTAGAATAGAAATAGACGATATATAGCCAATATTATCAGAAAGGATCAAAAAAATTCATATCTAAATGAAAGCTAAAAAGTAATACATAAAAATTGAAAGTATATAAAATGGCGAGTAATTGGCATCACAATAAACACAGTGCAAAGAAATGCAGTGCAGATAAGTGGCATTGAGTACCTTCTCATTTTTATGAAACCTCCTTTATTTAGTTCCGAAACATTTTATCACCTACAAAGGAGATCTTGTACCCATAGTGGATGCACTCCCTATTCCCCATTCTTCACAGTTCTTATCAAAAATTAATTGGACGTAAGTGGATGGGTTTAATTTCTGGCTTTCAGTTCTATTCTATTGGTCTATATTTCTGTCTTGATGTCAATACCACACTCGTTTTGATTACTGTAACTTTGTAGCAAGTTTTGAAGTCAGAAAGTGTGAGTCTTCCCACTTTGTTCTTATTTTTCAAGATTATTTTGGCTGCTTGTGGTCCCTTGAATTTCCATGTAAAATTTAGGACTGGATTTTCTGTTTATGCCAAAAAATAAAAAGTCATCAGGATTTATTTAATTTTTAGATTTTTGTCCAGTTTTATTGAGATATAATTAACGTATAACCTTATAATAGTTTTAGATGTATAACATGATGATTCAATAAATGTAGATATTGAGAAATGATTACCACAATAAGTTTAGTTAACATCCATCACCTCACACAGTTAAAATTGTATTGTAGATTACTTTGGAGAATGTGGCCATGTTGATGAGGGAGCAGAAGGCTGGCTGAGGACAAAGCAAAAGGCTGACACCTCACAATCTCACCCTCACCCTCACCTGGGTGGGACAAATGTGACATTCTTTAGGAATCTTCCAACTATCTTGATGTTAATGGCTTGCCAAAAGGGAAAAGACAACATTGATCAAGCCGCAAGACCTCCTGTATCCCGGCACCTTGTAGACCTTCTTTAGCATATGAAAGCTCCGTTGAAACCTCCCTTTCCCTCACCTTCCCCCAACCGCAGGGTACATAACCTGCCATTCCTCACAACCCAGGGCAGCAGCTCTTCCTGCCCACAGGTCCTGTCCCTGTGCTTTAATAAACCACCATTTTGCACCAAAGATGTCTGAAGAATTCTTTCTTAGCCTTCAGCTGCAGACCTCAGCCCACCGAACCTCACGTGACTTCTAGAACTTCATCAATCTTAGCAACATTTAAGCCTTCCAATCCTTGAATACAGACATCTTTCCATTTATTTAGGCTCTTTAATTTTTTAGTCTTTTCTAGTTTTCAGTGTACAGGTCTTGCACCTTATCGGTTAAATTTATTTCTGTGTATTTTATATTTTTAATTCTATTACATATGAAATTTTAAAAATTCATTTTCAGATTGTTCTTTCTAGGGTACAGAAATAAAACTGAATTTTCTCTGTTAATACTGTATCTTGTGGGACACCTGGGTGGCTCAGTTGGTTAAGCCACTACCTTCGGCTCAGGTCATGATCCCAGGGTCATGATGCCAGGGTCCCGGAATCGAGTCCTGCATCCCGCTCCTTGCTCAGCAGGGAGCCTGCTTCTCTCGCTGCCTCTGCCTGCCTCTCTGCCTGCTTGTATGTACTCCCTCTCTCTCTCTCTGGCAAATAAATAAAAAATCTTTAAAAAAAAAATACTGTATTTTGCAACTTTGTGAATTTACTTGTTTACTTTAATAGGTTTTTTGGAGATTCTTCACTGCTTTGTGGAGTAATTCAGAGCAGGGATTCTGGTCAATATGACTGAGTACAAATCCTAGGTTCACTGATTATACCTATGTAACTTTGAACTGGTCACTTAGCTTTCTAGTGTCTCAATTTCCTCATTTCTAAAGTGCAAATAAAAGTACATTTTCAAAAACTTAATTCTAGAATGAAATCAGTTAGTACTTATAAAAGACTTGTATATAGTATATAGTATTATACATATATTAAATAATTAAATAATTAAGGAGCATTAAAATTAACAAAACAAGAACTCTAGAAAAATACCAGCAGCTTCTATTTATGTATTAGCTAACAATAGATGAAATAATCTCAATAAAATTAAGTATATGGAGAAAATAATTTTGGTAGGATGCAAAGATGGATATGATTGTGTACTTACATACACTGAGCACGTAGAATACACTTTGCAACCACTCAAGACATACTTCATTTGTGTATATATTTATCATGATTCCTGGACATTATTATTAATGAAAAAAAAAACACTTTTTTCTGAGTCAAGTGTAATAATATTTGAAATAAACACAACAATAAAAATAGAAACTGAAAAGAGATCCCCCCCAAAAATCAGGTAGAAATTTAAAACCTAAATTTTAACTCTTAAAAAAAACCTATAAAATTGCAGAAAATAAAGGCAATAAAGCTACTTATCAGCTCTTTTGTGATACTGATAAAAATGTTCAGATGAAAAATTACTATTATATATACCTAGGTTATAAGAAAAGGAAAAAAATGGAATCAAAGTAAAGCATAGAATTTATGCAATCATTAAAAGAACAGCAAAATAAAACAAAATAATGGAAAAGAAAATAATTTTAAAAGATAAAAGTAAATGTTTATAAAATAGAAATCAGAAAAAAATAGCAAAATTTAAGTACAAGTAATATTAGAAAAGTAAGTGGCAGAATATAAGAATTATTTTTTACTACCTCTCTCAGCATTATGAGTTAATTTTAAAACCTGGAGTTAGAAAAACTGGACTCAAAAGAGATAGAAAATCTAAAAGAATAATTTTAAACTGTTTGAAAAAATTATTAAAGAACTATTCCTTCAAAAATGTTATGTACTGGGGGCGCCTGGGAGGCTCAGTGGGTTAAAGACTCTCCCTTCGGCTCAGGTCATGATCCCAGAGTCCTGGGATCTAGCCCCGCATTGGGCTTTCTGCTCCGCAGGGAGCCTGCTTCCTCCTCTCTCTCTGCCTGCTTCTCTGCCTACTTGTGATCTCCATCACATAAATAAAAATCTTTAAATATAAAAAATATGTTATGTACAGATTTTTTACAGGTGCATTATCTTCGATTAAAGTATAGATAGTTCCTATTACTTTTAAATCTGTCTAGATCATAGAGAAAGGTAGAAATTTGTACAATTCTTTTTAGATAGCTAGGAAAATGCTATCTATCACCCAAACATGAAAATGGTAAAGAATAAATTGTAGAAAATTACTGACCAATATTACTATAAATATTAGTCCAAAAATACTAAATGTAATATGAATACATAAGCATAATCAAGTTAGTGAATTTTATCGAAGGAATATAGATACTTCAAATATTAGGACATACATTAATTTTACTGATTCATAGGAGGAAAACAGAAAATAGATGCTAAAAAAGGCACTTGAACTTCTACGTTCATTAATGAAAACAAATAGACACATATACACACTTAACCTAAAATGAAGGTGAGATGTGGGAAAAATAGTTTGACATCTTCAAGGAATAATTAGCTAGCAAATAAGAAGTTAAAATACATTATCTCAGCTAAATATTATTATTATGAAAACCCAAAGTTTTTCAAAAAACAATTATTTTAAATGCTCTGATGGTATTAGATAGACCACTTATGCAAGCAGTATATAAATAAGATTACTTTTGGTAGATGCTGCTGTCACATTTCTGTAAAAGTCTAAAAACTCAACCAGGATCTGGTTAGAAGCTGGTAGATTTCTATTAAGAAACTGTTTAAAGGGGTTAGCTACACAATTAATTAAAAAGGCATTTGAATAATAAATATAACAAAGAAAAACTAAAGAAAAAAGACCTCATTTGCAGTATTTCTTGAAAGAAAGAAAAGATGGAGGGAGGGAGAAATTAAAAAAAAAAAAAAGAAACAAGAAGAGAAAAAAGATTTTAGCTGTATCCAATCACAATGTACTTAGGAATTGCAGATCTATATAAAGAAAACTTGAAATTGTTGTGTAACACATAAAATAAAACTTGAATAAATGGAATCATAAATGTTGTTTTTGAGTAGAGTTTTTTATATTTAAATATGTCATTTCTCCCCTAAATTAATCTGAACTGTAATCCTATCAAATAGTTTCTGGGAATCAACAATTCTGTTAAAGTTTTTAACAACAAAAAACTTTTTTTTTTTTTTAGAAAAGCCAGGATATTTTAAAGAGAAAATGAATAAAAGGTAAATAAAGTTTTTATAACTAAAATAGCTTTATATTTGCACATAAACATATTAATGGTGCTAATTATGAAATTGAGAAACAAACATGAACAAGCATAGGAACATAATGTATGACAAATTTCCATTCCAAATTAGTGAAGAAAATACAAGTACTCTGTAAATGTTGGAATTCATGGGTAGCCATCAGAAATAATGCTGATTTTTAACTCTTCTTGCAACAAACAATAATTGCAAATAAATCAAAGATTTAAATATTAAAACCAGAATCTATAAAAATCCTAAAATAATACAAAGGCATACCTCAGAGATATTGTGGGTATAGTTCCAGACCACCACAATAATGTGAATGTTGCAATAAAGCAAGCCAAATGAATTTTTTGCTTTCCCAGTGCATATAAAAGTTATGTTTACATTACTCTGCAGTACATTGTGTTCAATAGCATTATGTCTAAAAAAATGTACGTACCTTTATTTTTTTAAGTTTTGATTTAAATTCCAGTTACTTAACATAGAGTGTAATATTAGTTTCAGGAGTACAATACCATGATTCCACTCTTCCATACATCACCCTGGTGCTCATCACGGCAAGTGCATTCCTTAATCCCCATCATCTATTTAATCCATTTCCCCTCTGGTAAGCATCAGTTTGTTCTTGTTGAGAGTCTGTTTCTGGGTTTCCTCTCTCTTTCTCTGTTACCACATTTGCTCCTTTGTTTCTTAAATTCCATATATGAGTAAAATCATATGGTATTTGTCTTTCTCTGACTGACTTATTTCTCTCAGGGTATTTCTTTCAGCATAATACTCTCTAGTTCCATCCATGTCATCGCAAATGGCAAGATTACATTCCTTTTTACAGAAGAATAAGATTCTGTTGTATTTATACCACATCTTTTTTTTTTTTTTTCTCAAATAAGGTGTTAGGATTAGGGTTAGTGCAAGGGTGGAGGGGTATTATATACCTTAACTTAAAAATACTTTGTTACTAAAATATACATATTGTCATCAGTGAATACTATTATTTTCACTGGGGGTGGGATTTACCTCAGTGTTAATGGCTGCTGACTGACCAGAGTGGTGGTTGCTAAAGGTTGGAGTGGCTATGGCAATTTCTTAAAATAAGACAACAGTGAAAAAAAAAAAGAAAAAGAACACAATGGAGTTTGCCATATCAATTGACTCTTCCTTTCATGAACAATTTCTCTGTAGCGTGTGATGCTGTTAGATAACATTTTACCCACATTATAACTAACTTCTTTCAGAATTGAGGTCAACCCTCTCAAGCCCTCCCCCTGCTTTATCAACTAAGTTTGTATACTATTCTATTTGTGTGTGTGTGTGTGTGTGTGCGCGCGCGTGCGCGCGCGCGCGTGTGTGAAAGAGAGAGAGAGCATGCATGTGCACATGGGGAGAGAGGCAGAGGGAGGGAAAATAGAGAGTCTTAACCAGGCTCCATGGTCAGCACAGAATCCAATGCAGAGCTCCATCGCATGACTCTGAGATCATGACCGAAGCTGAAATCAAGAGTCAGAGGCTTAACAGACAAGAGACACTCAGGCACCCCAAGTTTGTGTAATATTCTAAATCCTTTATCATTTCAGAAATCTTCACAGTGTCTTAGGAATAGCTTCCATCCTAAGAAACCACTTTTTGTTTTCCATAAGAAGCAACTCCTCATCTGTAAAGATTTTTTTTTACCATATCTTCAGTTACTTCTCCACTAAAGTCTTGAAATCCTCAAAGACATATGTAAAGGTTGGAATCAATTCTTCCTCAGTCCTGTTCATGTTGATATTTTGACGTCCTCCCCCAAACGTGAATTTTTTTAATGGCCAAATGGTGAATCCTTTCCAGAAAGTTTTCTATTCATTTGTCCATTTCCATCAAAGAAATCACCATTTATGGTAGTGAGAGCCTTCTGAAATATATATAAGACTTGAAAGTTGAGATAATTTCTTGATCCATGGGCTACAGCATGGATGTTGTGTTGGTGGGCATAAAAACATCGTTAATTTCATATCTTCATTAGAGCTCTTGGTTGGCCAGGTACATTGTCAATGAACAGAATATTCTGAAGGGAATCTGTTTTTTCTAAATAGGTCTCAACAGTGGGCTTAAAATATTTAGTAAATCATATTATAAATAGATATGCTGTCATCCAGGTTTTGTTGCTGCTTTTATAGAGTGTGAGCAGAGTAGATATAGCATAATTCTTAAGTCTCCTAGGGTTATCAGACTGATAAATGAGCATTGGGTTCAACTTAAAGTCCCCACCTGCATTAGCCCCTAATAAAATCAGACTATCCTTTGAAACTTGAAGCTTTGAAGCCAACCACTGGCTTCTCCTCTCTAGCTATAAAAGCCCTAGATATTATCTTCTTCCAATAGAAGGTTGTTTCATCTACGTTGAAAATCTGTTTTTTAGTGTAGCCATTTTCATTAATGATCTAAGCTAGCTCTTGTGGAGAACTTGCTGCAGCTTCTGTATCAGTACTTGCTGCTTCACTTTGTACTTTTACATTATGAGACAGCTTCTTTCCTCAAACCTCATGAACCAAACCTGATAGCTTCAAATTTTTCTTCTGCAACTTTCTCACCTCTCTTAGCTTACATAAAATTGAAGATACTTAGGATCTTGCTCTAGACTAGGCTTTGGTTTAAGAGAATGTTGTGACTGCTTTGATCTTCTATCCAGACCACTCAAACTTTTTTTTTAATATCAGCAATAAAACCATTTTTCTTTTTTTTATTGTTATTATTTGTGTGCACTGGAGTAGCACTTTTAATTTCCTTTAGGATGTTTTCCTTTGTATTAGCAATTTAGCTGTTTAGTGCAAGAGCCCTTGCTTTCCACCTATCGTGGCTTTTAATATTCTTTCCTCACTAAACTTAATTATTCTAGTTTTCTTATTTAAAGTGAGAGACATGTGACTCTTCATTTAAACTCTTAGAGGTCAGATGTGAGGGCGATCTGGTTGCAACATCTGTCACCCCATTGATCGTCAGGGTTGATTCAGCTGATCTGGCTAGGTAGGCAGGTGTCCCCTTCTTCCCTCAACACTCCATGTGCGTCCCTTCTGAAGCTATGCTCTCTGTCAAAGAGGATGGCCTTCCCAGAGAGAGGAGAGGACCATTCTTTGGTCAAGGATATATGAGTAGCTGCAGTCCCCTGCTAGAACTTCCAAATAAGTTCTCAAGGCTCATAAACTCTTTTTTTTTTTTTTTTAAGATTTTATTTTTTTATTTGACAGAGAGATCACAAGCAGGCAGAGAGGCAGGCAGAGAGGCAGGTAGAGAGAGAGGAGGAAGCAGGCTCACCGAGAGAGCAGAGAGCCCGATGCGGGGCTAGATCCCAGGACTCTGAGATCATGACCTGAGCCGAAGGCAGCGGCTTAACCCACTGAGCCACCCAGGCGCCCCAAGGCTCATAAACTCTTAAAGGTCATTGTATATTATTAATTAGCCTAACTTCAGTATTGTATCTCAGGAAATAGGCAGGCTTGGGGAGAGGGAGAGAGAGAGGGGGCTGAGGAAAGGCTGGTTGCTGGAGCAGGCAGAACACATACATTTATCAATTAAGTTCCCCAGGTTATATGAGTAGGGTTTGTGGAGCCCCAAAGTGGTTACAATAGTAACATCAAAGATCACTAACCACAGATCACCATAACAATATAATAATAATGAAAAGTTTGAAATATTGCGAGAATTACCAAAATGTGACACAGACATAAAGTGAGCAAATGCTATTGGAAAAGATGATGTTAATAGACTTACTCAGTGCAGGCTACTAAAAACCTTCAATTTGTACGAAATGCAGCATCTATGAAGTACAATAAAAGTGAAGCACAGTAAAACAAAGTATTCCAACATTTTAAAAGAGTTTGTAGTTGGGAAAGTGCTTCATAAGAAAATAAAAATTTTATATGGAAAGATGACATTTATGAAGAAAAACAATATTCATCCATGTAATTACAGATATCAGTAATTTACTTTTTTTCATTGTTGTGTATTCACTGAACAAATGTAACATTTTGTCTATGGTTACTTGCTTCTAACTTTGGCTATTAGTAAAGCTATTATGAACATTTTTTTATTTGTCTTTGGAGGACAAGTTCACTCATTTCACTTGAGAATCTTTGTAGGAAAGGAATTTCTGGTTGTTTGGTAAGGGCTGCCCAGAATCTCCCATGTAGTTGTGCTTGTTTATACTCTAAGTATTTAAACAAATTTCACTTGCTGCAGGAATCCTTGTCAACATTTGGTATTGGCAAGCCCTCTATTTTAACCATTGATGGATGGACACTGGTATCTCCTTGTAGTTTAATTTGCATTTTCATGATTACTAATGATGTTGAACACCTTTCATATAACTATTATCTATTTTAATATATTCTTTTATAAGGTTTCTCAAGACTTTTGCCCATTTACCATTTGGATTTTCAATTTATTTGTGTAGGTTCTTTATATAATCTGAATATAAGTTCTTTTTCAGTTATATGTATTATAAATGCCTTCTAAACCATGACTTTCTTTTCATACTCTTAAAAGTATATTTTGATGAACAGAATGTCTTAAATTTAATGAAGCATCTCTTGGTTACCTATTGCTGTGTAACTAGCTTTCATAGAATTCAGTAGTTTAAATCTTGTATTATTTATTCACAACTCTATAGTTTGGGAGGGCTTGATAGTCTCTGCTGTTGGAGTTCTTACTTGACAACTTTCTATCCATGGCACAAAAGCAGGAAAATGTCATGTCCTCCACATTCTATTAATTACAGCACATCACTGGGTCACAATTGTGCAAAGATGTGTACAAAGATTCTCATTGTAGCACAGTTTGTATTAGCAAAATGCTAGAAATGAATAAAATGCCCCTTAATATCGGGCTAATTAAATGTATCATAGTATATTTATTTGATGAATATTCTCTCTGCAGGTGTTAAAATAATGAAGTAGATCTAATTTGATGAAATTGAGCCAAAATATGTTATTTATTGGAGATAGAAAACTACGTAAGAGGAAATGCTTATGTGTAACATCTCATTTTTGTTAAAAATATAATAGTTGTATAAATTTATAGTCGAATGATAGTAGGATGCACAAAATAATATTAACAATGCTTGCATATCAAAAAAAATAACTGTGGAATCTTGTATAGAAAAGAATCATTCCTGAACACCTGGGTGACTCAGTAGGTAGAACAGCTGCCTTTGGCTCAGGTCATTATCCTGGGGTCCTGGGATGGAGCCCCACAATGGGCTCCCTGCTCAGAAGGGAACCTGCTTGTCCCTCTGCCGGCCACTCCCTTGTTTTGTGTGAACTATCACTGTCTTTCTCAACTAAATAAATAAAATATTTTAAAAAAAGAATCTTTCTTTTTATGTTCCTTTTTATCATATGCACATATTAATTTTCTATAAGACAGTTAATAAAAATATATAAATGTAACATTTCAACATAACGTTAGTAAAGTAAATAGTGCCAGTTGTGTGTGTGTGTCTACTATGAACATGTTATTGTTGATTTTGTTTTGATTTCAAAGCTTAAAGTTCTCCCTGTATATTTCTGAGTACATGAGAAGAAAACTGGATGGTGATAATAAAAATGAGAATCTCAGTAGAATTTCAACATAATCAGGAACAGCCTCAAGCAAAATAAATTCTGAGAATTTTAAAAATGCTTTCAGAAACTTATAAGTAGCTTTGACAATAGTCTATAGATAAACTGAAGTTTATATTGGGTGCATGTAAAAATATTCACAGAAATTGCATAAATTTCATGGTGCCACAGAATATGAGACAGAAGCTAATAGGGGACATTACCATACCTCCTAAGACAGCATCTGTCTGGAGTACAGTAAATATTGGTCAATAAAGTCTTAAGGATTTTCTAGTTGTATATTTCATTTTTCTCTTCTTGTGTAAGATTGTGTTTTCCAATTTATCATTTAATTTGTCTTTATTAAAATGTCAGATCATTTCTTACTATGAGTATGCAAAACAGCTTTATGCTCCATTATGGAGACTTTAATGGTCATCATATACCTGATTTCTGAATCGGTCCCAAACATCAGCTCTGTAAAACTTATGAAGCATTTGTTTTTCTCCTCATTTTTGAGAATTTTCTAATAAATAAAATTAATATTGATGAAATGTAGGGCCTAGTACTAATTTATTAATATATATTGCCCCACAAGATTTTTCTTTTTTTATCATTTGAATACAGGGGTGGGGAACACAAGAAAGCAGGGACGTGTTACTGATAAATTTTTAAAATACAGAAAATCTGAAATGTGACTTGGTATTCAAATAAAATTGTTGAAAATGCAGATTTGAAAAGTAACCAAAGCCATAAGTTTAGCCTGGAGCATAGCTCCTAGGCAAGCTAGGGGAGAAAAATGGTTTCTGTGGATATTTGCCTGTAGGCAAAGCTTTTCGTTACAGCTGCTTACACAAGCAGCTGAGGCACCAACCAGGCTCTATGAGCAATTGCAAAATGCTAAGGTCTGTTTACCCCTCTTTCTCTGTACTCTCTCTAGAATTGGGTAGGAAAAATAAAGTTATAGCCTTGAGGAAAGAAAAGTTCACATTCTACAGCTTTCAACTTTAGAAACTCTGAGCCAGCACCTACAAGTTGCAGAGGTTTTGATTACGAGTTAAGAAAAAACAAAAAAAAATCAATACTTGGATTCCTGTGATCCTTTGTGATTGCAATAACATTGCACTCACTTTCTTCAGGATGAATAAAGTCATTATTGCAACTGAGTGAACCAGAAAAATCCAAACTGAAAAGCCAGACCTAAATTATTACATGAAGTCAAATGTCAAAATGAATTTTCACTTTTTTATTGCTTCATGTATTTATGTACTGTAGTAAACATATGGAATATGACAACATAAATGTCATGTGTCTCCCCTTTACTAAAAAGAACGTGCTATAGCCCCACACTGTTGAAAAGAACATTGTTAAATGACACTGCTACTATAATTTAAACAAAGAAACTGGGAGTTTTGACATTACTTAATGGATAACATTGATATTTAATCTGGACAACAGTCAATTTTATGCTTTGGTTACTCTGTATTACAAATGTGGAAACTAATGGTATTAAGAACCGATAGAAATAACAAATTATGAAAATAATAATTATGCAATCTTTAAACACAAAGTACAAAGGCAAATGTATTAACAGCAGTTTCATGAAATATGTAGAAGGTCATGGGAGCACTTAGGGAATTAATTGTCTAGTTCTGAATTGTATAACCACGCGTAAGCACATTACTCACATGGGTAAGATACTCCTCAAGGCATCACTGTAAATATTTAAATCATATAATCAGTCCCTAGGATAAAGCTAGTATAATAGACAATGCAAAAGTATTTTTCTCCTTTGACACCTAAGAATGTATGTCCTTTTCGCTTATTATTTATTTTAGACAAAGTATGTCATCAGTGAGGGTAAAAATGAAGAATAGGAATAACTGAAGCCATTAAAATAGTATCAAGTTCTCACTTTCTATTAACATTTTTCTATATTTCATTAATAATATTATCACATGTGACTTTTGCTTTACCTGTATTCATGTTCTGAAAGAATCCAGGACTATAATCTCTTAAAACAAACAAACAAACAAACAAACAAAAGCAAACAACAAAAAAATAGGAGATGACAAAATCTCTTGAGGAAGAATAAAAGAACATTTATTACAAAAGCCAATGCCCAATGCAGCTCTATAGACTAAACAAACCTTTGAAAATCTCTGATTTTATGAGCCTATAGATAAGTTAAAATGAACATGAGTCATGAAAGAATAAAAGAAAGCACAGAGAATAGAGAAATGTAAAAATTAGAAAATGGGCACTGAATGACCATAAAAGCTGAAATTTATTGAAAATTTTGTTAGCACTAAACATTATGCCTTGAATATGTAGTGTCCAAGTGCCTCCATGGGGGAGTGTGGGTTATTATTATGTAATTACGTAGCTAGGGAAAACTGTTTAATAAATTAACCAGCTTTCAGTTTCTTCAGACAGTAGGAGGCAGCATTTGCATTTGAGGGCAAGCCTTTTGACTGCAGCACAATTTCATTCTTTGGTGCTGGGCTGTCCCTCAAGTTTAAGGGAAAGCTCTTTAGTTTTTTAGGAAGACAGATCTCCCAAAGGGGAAGAATCTGATCTGGGCATTATTTGACAACAAAACTCTGATGAATAATGAGAAGGATATTGAGAGATGTTTCAGATGAAATCACTAAAGGAGTTGTATTACTGTTGCAAAAATCATGGGGAAGAGAAAGAAGGAAAGATGTGGCTTGTGTTTTCAATAAAAAGAATAAATTAGATTTCGTAAATTATAAGCAGATGTGAGTATATAGATCTTTGGTAAGTTTCTAGGATTAGATATTTAAAATTTGTGTGCTTAGAAAATTAAACCATTAATCACTAGATGTACTAATGGGTTCATTTAGTAAATGTCATCATGATTAATCTAATTGTCTCTTTTCAGTTATGTGGAATTAGCATGGCATTTATGGAGGTTTTCATATAACCTACTGGATAGGAAAAGAAGTGTGGGTGATGTAGAGAAGTTTATAGGAATTTTTTTCAAAATTCCAATAATATGAAAACATATTGAATACATTTTATAAAATTTGCAAATAACAGGAAGTGGTCATTAGTGAAGTAGCTAAAATCTAAAAGAATTTAATGTAATAAAGCAATTAGTCTGCTAGAATTGATGAAGTTCTAGAATATAGGTGAGGTTCGGTAGGGTGAGGTCCAGAGCCCATGACCAAGAAAGAATTCTTAAGACATCTTTGGTGCAAAATGGTGGTTTATTAAAGCACAGGGGTCTATTATTAAAGCACAGGACCCGTGGGCAGAAAGAGCTGCTGCCTGGGGTTGTGAGGGGGTGGCAGGTTAGGTACCATGGAGTTGGGGTGAGGTAAGGAAAAGGGAGGTTTCAATAGAACTTTCATATGCTTAAGAGGACCTAGAAGGTACTGGATACCAGAGGCCTTGCCATTGCCAAGGTCATTTTGTCCTTTAGCAAGGTATTAACATTAAGATGCGTGGGAGATTCCTAAAGAATGTCACATGTATCCCACCCAGGAGTGGGTGTGGGGGAAGGTTGGAGGGTGTCAGCTTTTGCTTTGTCCTCAGCCAGCCTTCTCTTGCCTCATCAGGATGAACTTGAAAGTGAGTAGATATAAACTGTTACATTTGGTTCTAAACAGGATGGAAGACAGTGGCAATTAGATTAAGCAAAAATACCTACGAAGTAAGGAGGCAAGACATCAGAATATTTATTGATAAACTCAGTATCAGTCTCAAGTAATTGTCAACATTGGTATAATGTACTAACTAATATACAAAACACAATGCTAGCCTACATTAATAGAGTGGTAGTTGTATTAGATTGAAGAATTTAAGAATATTGACTTGGGTTGAAAATAACCAAAACCTTTCTCATTGTAGAGCTATCCAAAAATGAAAGGAATTACCTCTGGAGGTTGGGTATTTGCAATTATTGCAGTTCTCAAAAGTGCACACTTTGGTGAGAATATATCCAAATCAATAATCCACACATAACAGGGTTATATATATATATGTGTGTGTATATATCCATACTTACATCAGGCACTTTAGAAGTAATCATTTATATACAATTGCTATGCTGTGTTTAGATATTTAAGCAGCATGGTATACCATGTCTTAAGAGTTCTCAAAATGTTAGGTCTCAGGATCCCTTTAAACTTTTTAAAAATCTTGAGGTCTCCAAAGAGATTTTAAAAAAAAAAAAAGTAGCTATAAATATTTATCATTTAAGAAATTAAAATAAAAACTTAAAAAACCACAGACACAAAATTATGATACTGGAATGTACAGTATGGCCTAGTTTAAATTAAAAAGATCACCCAAAGTTAAAAAAATAAAAAGCTAAAATAAAAATTTTAAAACATATCTTATTAATTCAATTAAATATAATAACAATAAGCTTATTTAACATAAAGAACATTTTATGAGAAGTAGCCATATTATTCCAAAAAAAAAAAAAATAGTGACAAAAGTAGCACTTTTACAAATCTGTTAATGAATGACCCATTTGAAGAGAGCGGGATTATTATCATATCTGCTTTCATGTTCAATCCGTTTTGTTTCTTGGTTAAAATACATGAAATAAATCAAGAAAATCTGGCCTCACACAAACATACAGATGAAAGAATGTCTTAATAGCCTTTTCAGGTAATTATGTATTTTTTCTTTAATATTATACCAAAACTCAACAAATCAGCTAATTAAAGGTTATTTGCAAGGTGAAATCTAAAAGTATATCACTGAATTTTTCTTCTCTGTTATAATAAAATCCTTTGATCTATTTTATACTTTGAATGGTTGGATTGTCATGAATGACTTTGTAACATTGTGCATTAATCATTTGGAAAGTATTGGTTCACTTAGCTATGCAGAACTTCAAAGAGATAATTTGTTTCATTAGAGAGTATAAAAAAATCACATTCATTTATGCTATCACCTATCTCATCAGAGAAACCTGTGTATATTGGGAGGCTGTGAATCTAGTGGTAGATAACAAGCTTTTTAAACTTGAGCTTTTGAGCTCAAATTTTATTATTACCAATAAATACTATCAGTAGTTTTCCTTGACATAACAAGTTTACTTCATTCAGTTTTTGAGAAAATACCTGCAAAATATCCCAAATCTGGATAACCTTAATTTGTATGACTGTTGTTTTTTGTTGTTATTGTTTTTTAAGATTATTTATTTACTTGAGAGAGAGAGAGAGAGAGAGAGAGAGGCGTGCAAGTGGAGGGAGGGGAAATGGGAGAGAAATTCCAATGCCACACTACACAGAGCATGGAGCCCAGAGTGAAGCTCCATCACAGCACCCATGAGACTGTGACCTGAACAGAAACTAAGAGTCAGATGCTTAACTTACTGAGCCACCCAGGCACCTCTGACTGTTGTTTCTTTTGTTTAAAAAAAAAAAAAAAGGCATTTTGTGAAAAAAGTGGCATTTCCTTTCACAACTCAAACAATTGCTCCTTGTTTGAGTTGTTTATTGACAACTACAATATTATATATTTAGTTTTTCAATATGTATTTTCTATTTAGTCATACAGATAAAAAAGATGTATACTCACAAGTAGAGATTTTTTAAAAAATAATTGTTATGGTTTCCTTTAGAAAAAGCTTAAATGAGCTCTTTTAAAAAAAGTTATTTTTACCAAATGCATGGTGATGTTGAATATAATGACCACCAGGACACCTTGACGCTACTGCCTTGATTCATGCTAAGGTGCCAATAATGTTTCCTGTTTTGTTGTTGTTTTTTCTTTTTGCATCATCAATCCAAAGACAACACAGTAAAAAATATATCATCTCAGTATTATTTTGAAAATAATTTTGACCTTACAAACTCTGAAAATTCTCTGGGAACCTTAGAGTTCTGCAGAACTCACTTTGAGAACCCATTGGTATATTGATTGAAAGTGTGGGTCAGAGAGCTTTACTGCCTGGGTATGAATCACAGCTTTGACTCTGTGACTGTGAACAAATAACTTAATGTCTTTGTCTTATTTTATTCATCTGTTAAACGGGGATAACAATAGTGCTTACCACATAGGGTTTTGCAAAAATTAGCAATTGATATAAATAATTTTTCTTAGCTCTTAGTACTAGAGTTAATAAAGCACATTGTCAGTCTATTAAACTGGATAGAATCACTCTACATACAATTCCATAATTATGCTGCTATATTTTTACAATATTTAATAATTTAAACTTTCCACTTCTGTGAAAGATTTTTCTGAGACAAAAAAATGTGACAGTTTACCTGAAAGTGATTTTCTAAAGAAACCGTAATCCCTTGCTTTGATTTTATTTTATTTGAAAAATAAATCAATTTGTTTTTTTTCTTTACATATAGACACTTCCAAACATCTTTATTAGATGTATTTTTAAATTTTTAATATATTTGACTTATTTAAAATCTACGGTGTACAACATGTCAATTTGATATATTTATATATTACCATAATAGTGATAATTAGCATGTCTATCATATCATATAATTATCATTTCTTTTTAGTATTTGAAATAGCTAAGATTTAGTCTCCTATCAAGTTTGATGATTCTAATACAATATGGTTGTCTATATTCACTATACTATGCAATAAAACTCCAGAACTTCTTTACCCTTATACATATTTCCTATGCCCTCACCTTCCAACCTAGTAAAATCTAACTACATTTTACACTTTTTTTTTTTTTGAGTTTGGCTTTTTTGGATTATACCTATAAGTGACATCATGCAATATTTGTCTTTTTCTCATTCAGCATAATGTCCTCAAGTTCCACCCTTGTTGTAATTTTTTTTTCAAAGATTTTATTTATTTTTTGAGAAACTGAGAGAGCACATATGGGGAAGGAGAGGCAGAGGGAGAGAGAGAAGCAAACTCCCCACTGAGCAGGGAGCCCAATCGGGAGCTCAATTCTAGGACCCCCAGATCATGACCTGAGCCGAAGACAGAGGCTTAATTGACTGAGCCACTCGGGTACCCCCATCCATGTTGTAACAAATGGCATTTAGTTCTTATGTCTCATGGCTGATTAATATTTCATTATACATATATCATCTTGTTATTTGTTAATCAGTTGATGGGGACTTATGTTGGTTCCATTTCTTAGCCACTGTGAATAATGCTTCAATAAATATGAAAGTGCATGCATCTCTTTTGATGCCTTGCTTTCATTTCTTTTGGGCCTATACCCAGAAGAGGGATTGCTGTATCATATGCTAGATCTATTTTCAATTTTTTGAGAAACTTCCAATTGGCTGACCAATTCACATTCCCACAAACAGTGTATAAGGGTTCCCTTTTCTTCACATTATCAACAACACTTGTTATCCCTTGTCTTCTTGATAGCCATTTTAGCAGATGTGTGGTGATATCTCATTGTGGTTTTGATTTGCATGTCCCTGATTAGTAATTTTGAGCACCTTTTATGTACCTGTTGGCTATTTTAATGTCTTTCAAGAATTCTCTATTTAGTTTCTCTGCCCATTTTTAATCAGATTGTTTTGTATTGAATTGTATGAGTTCTTTATATATTTTGGATATTAGCCCCTTATCTGATTCCTCCTGATTTCATTTTTCTTTTGCTGTAGAGAAGATTTTTTTTCCCCCAATAGTTAATCTTTGAGTATAATGCTAACTGTGGCTTTGTTGAATATCACCTTTATTATGTTGATGTGTTTCTTTCTATGCCTGTAATCAGTTGGGGGTTTTCAGCATGAAATGGCTATTATTAATCATGTGATTTTCTGCACTTATTAAGGTGACCATGTGACTTTTATATTTCATCTTATTGTGATTTATTCAGTTACATATACTGAACCATACTTTTATCCCAGTTGTATATCTCACTTGGACATGATGTATAATCCTTTTAATATATTCTTGAATTTGGTTTGATAATATTTTGTTGAGAATTTTTACTTCTTTAATTTATCAGAAATAGTGGTCTATAGTTTTCTTTTCTTGTAGTATCCTTATCTGCCTAAGGTATTAGAGTAATACTTGCCTTGTAGAATGAGTGTGGAAGTGTTCTCTACTCTTCAATTTTTTGGAAGAGTTTGAGAAAGATTGGTAGTAAATCTTTAAATGTTTGATAGAATTAACCAGTGAAGCTGTCCTGTGGGGTTTTCTGTGTTGGGCGGATTTTGATTACTGAATTAATCTCTTTATTCTTTATTGGTCTCTTCAGATTTTCTATTTATTCCTGACTCAGTCTCCAAGGATTGTATGTTCCTAGGAATTTATGTATTTTTTTTAGATTATCTAATTTGCTGACATATAACTATTCATAGTAGAATCTTATGATCTATTTCTTTAGTATCAGTTGTAATGTCTCCACTCTAATTTCTAGTTTTATATTTGGGTCTTCTCTTTTTTCTTAGTGTAGCTAAAGTTCTGTCAATTTTGTTTTTGAAAAACCAACTCTTAGTTTCATTAATCCTTTATTTCTGTTTAGATTTTTATTTATATCCTTCCTTCTGTTAACGTTGGGCTTAATTTTTTTTCTAGGCTTTTTTGAGACATAAAGTTAGGTTATTTGGGGACATTTCTAATTTCATAATATATGCCTTTATTGCCATAAACCTTCCCCTCAAATGGGCTTTTGTGGCATCACATAGGACTTGCTATGTTGTGGTTCCATTTTAATTTAACTTTTTAAAAAGCTATTATTTATTTTTGCAAGAGAGAGAGAGAGCATGAACATGAGCAGTATGGGGAGGGGCAGAGGGAGAAGCAGACTCCCACTGAGCATGGAGCCCAATGCAGGACTCAATCCCAGGACCCTGGGATCATGACCTGAGCCAAAGTCAGACACTTAACCAATTGAGCCACACAGGTGCCCTTCGTTTGAGTTCAGATATTTATTTCCTTCCTCTGGTTTCATAACCCTGGTCAGAAAAGATAGTTGGCATAATTCCAATCTTCTTAAATTTGTTAAGACTAATTTTGTGTCGTTATATATAATCTACCCTGGAGAATATTACATGTGCACTTGAAGGAATGTGTATTCTGCTATTCAAGAAATATTCTATATAAGTCTATTAAGTCCATTTGTTCCAAAGTGTGGTTAAATTCCAATGTTTCCTTTGCTTTTCTGTTAAGATGATGTATCCATTGCTGACAGTAAGGTATTAAAGTCCCCTACTATTATTGTGTTCTTGTCTCTTTAGATCTATCAGTGCTTGTTTAATATATTTATGTGCTCTGGCGTTGGATATATACACTTATTTACTGTTGTTATATCTTCTAGATGTATTAACCCCTTTATCATTGTATAATGACTTTCATTGTCTCTATTAGTGTTGGCTTAAAGTATTTTATCTGATAGAAGTATGGCTATCCCTCTTTCTGTTGGTTTCTATTTGCATGAAATAGCTGTTTCTATTCCTTTTCTTTAGGCTTATGTGTGTCTTTCGAAATGAAATGAGTCCTTTTAGGCAGCATATAGTTGGGTCTTGTTTTTTTATCCAGTCAGCCATTCTATATCTTTTGATTGGAGAATTTGGTCCATTTACATTTAAAATCATTTTTGAAAAGTATCTACTTACTGCCATTTTGTTAATTGTTTGGGAGCTGTTTTTGTTTTTTTTTTTTTTTTCCCATTCCTTTTTGTTCCTTTCTTCTCTTGCTGTCTTTCTTCATAGTTTGATGACTTTCTTCGGTCTTAAGCTTAGATTATTTTCTTCTTAATTTTTTCTTTATCTACTATAGACTTTTGCTTTGTCATTACAATGAAATGTACATATAGGGGAACCTGGGTGGCTCAGTCAGTTAAGCAACTCCCTTTGGCTCAGGTCATGATCTCAAGGTCCTGGGATTGCTTCTGCCTCTGCTCTTCACCTCACTTGTGTTCTCTCTCCCTCTCTCTCTCAAATAAATAAATAAAATATTTTGAAAATTAAACAACTTAAGTTTCATAATATCTAAAGCTGTACATTTTACTCCCCCATTCTACATTTTGTATTTGTGATGTCACATTCTACATTTTTATCTTGTTTATCCTTTGGTATTGAAGTTATAGTAATTTTTTAATACTTTAGGCTCTTAATGTTTATATTATCATTATAAGTGATTAATCCACTACTTTACTATACATCTACCTTTACTACTAAAATTCACACTTTCATGTCTTTCTCTGTAACTAATTAGCACCCTTTCTTTTCAGTTTAGTGAAATGCCTTTAATAGTTCTTATAAAACCAATTTAGTGATGACTCCTTTCTGTTTTGCTTGTCTGGGAAACTCTATTTCTCCTTCAATTCTGAATGATAACTTTGCCAGGTGGAGTGTTTGTTCAATTTTTCTTTTCTTTCAGCACTTTGAGTATGCTATGCTACTCCCTTCTGACTTGTAATGTTTCTGCTTAAGAATCTGCTACAATCATATGGGGGTTCCATTGTATGTAACAAGTTGTTTCTCCCTTGTTGCTTTTAAAATTTTCTCTTGTTTTTAATGCTCAACATTTTAATTATAAGGTGTGCATCTTTTTGGATTCCTCATTTGGAACTTTGTGGGCTTCTTGGATCTGGATATTTGTTTCCTTCCAACTGGTTAGAGAACTTTTCAGCCATTATTTCTTCACACGTGTTTTCTGCCCCTTTATCTCTCTCTTCTCCTGGGATCCTTACAATGCAATTAGTCTGCCTGATGTTGTCCCATATGTATCTTAAGCTATTTGTGCTTTTTTTTTTTTTCCATTTTTTAGCTGCTCTCATTAGGTAAGTTCACTGCTCTGTTGGCAAGTCCCTGACTCTTTCTTCTGCTTCATCTTGTCTGCTGTTGAGTATCTCTAGTGTATCTTTCAGTTCATTATTGCATTCTTATGTTCTATGATTTCTATTTAGTACTATCTTATATTCTATATCCTTGTTGAAGTTTTCACTGTGTTCATCCATTCTTCTCCTGAGGTCAGTTAGCACCTTTTTTAACCATTATTTTGAACTTTGTATCAGGTAACTTACTAATTCTATTTCATTAAGATTTTTTTCCCTGTGGTTTTATCTTCTTTCATTTGTAATGTATTCCTCCATTTTTTTCATTTTGTTTGACTCTCTGTGTTGGTTTCTATCCATTAGATAAAATAGCCATGTCTCCAAGTCTTGAGTCAGTGGTCTCCTGTAGAAAATTAGCAGTATCATTCAAACCTGCCCTAGATCTTGATTGTCTCTCAAACCTTGGAGGTTGTACAAGCAGTATATTTTATAATTCATGGCTCTAAGTGGATGAGCGTGTGCCAAGACATGTCATTGTCCCAAAGGGAAAAGTCTGAATCAGCATGTAGATTCAGGCTGTTGGAAGCCACTCTGACAACAGTTTTTAATGTAGGCAGGTATATACAATGGTTGAACTACAATCATAAGCTCACTGGCCACTAAAGCCAGGTGGTCAATAAGTATCTCCTGAATGGTAGCCACAAAACTTAGGGCATCAAGTGAGTATATAAGTTTCTTTCTGTGAGATACCTGGGAGCCATAGCAAGGCAGAGAAAAACTGCAAAGATGGCATATATCAGTTTACATTCCCTAGGAGTCATTCCATAGACCCCCCCTAAAATTGTGCCACACCTGAAGCCTGTCCCTCAGATCAAAGATCTATAACAAGTAAATAGGCTTCTTTCACAGACAGACTAGTGTCCTGTGCTGGAATTCTGTCAAGAACTGTCTCTTCAATTGTTTTAGTCTCATATGACTCATGATCACAAGCCCCCTGCAATCAAGAGTCCCAGCTAAAACAAACAATCAAACAAAACAAAAAACAAACCAGGGGAATCAGGTGCATGTGAAAATTCCTATCAGGAAGATACTGGTACTCTGGAAT
Organism: Enhydra lutris kenyoni; assembly: GCF_002288905.1. NCBI lineage: Eukaryota > Metazoa > Chordata > Mammalia > Carnivora > Mustelidae > Enhydra > Enhydra lutris. Next base: position 74,622,291 of record NW_019154105.1, on the reverse strand, counting down.
ATGGCATATGGGGAGAGTGACTATGGAATCCACCAGCTGAAGCAAGGTAGAGGGGGTACATACACATAGTGCCTGGAGAAAATAAAAAGGCCTAGAGTTTAAAAACAAAAATGAAAAATGATGTTACCCACTGGCTTCAATAAGACAGACGGAGAATGTATAGATGGTGCCATGGAAATGGTGGAAGAAAAAAGTGCCTACTGGCTGGTGACAGAATGAGAGTGCAAATATGCATCAACCAATAGGCCTCTAGATGTCTGTTAAATTAGATGGCTCCCCCTCAGGCTGATGCTTTTAATTAACAAATGAGCCTCTTTCACATAAAGTCTGGGTTTCTTTCAATCACCTTCTTCCACTCTGAGTCCCATGGCGGTGAGTGTGTGTGAGCCCTTTAAGAGTAGTTTCCCAGCTTGCCATAACCTTGTGGGTCTTGTGAATGCAAGTTCCATTAGATTTCAAAGATAGTTTTGGGTTCTTGTCTCTCATGTGCAAGTCTTAAAGTTATGGTACCCAATGTGAGATTCAAATCTTTTATTCCTCAGGAAGAAGCCCCAAATGTGGGTGGTTATGCTGCAGATGAAGTATATGGTGACATTTTGTCCCAGCCTCTTTTATCTGCTTTGATGTGGACCTTCTTTTGTAAGACCAATATGTAGGAGTTGCTCAGCCAGTTATTGGTTGTTTTGTTTTGTTTTGTTTTTTTCCAGAGGAAGTTTTTCCATATGTAGCTGTAGATTCAGTGTGTCTGGATGTGAGTTCAGGAACCTCTATGTTACGATCTTGAACCCAAACCCAGCAGCTGATTATTAAGAGAGACAATTATCACATATGTGCTAAGATCAGAAATAATCCCCTGGCTCTATATGCCACCCAATAGTAACAATAAGATCATTGGAATAGCTACTTTTCATTATAAATTATTCTTCACAATCCTTTTGGTAGACTAGTTCTAACCATACAAATATCTATAGCTAACCAATTCTTTAAAAGATTTTTCTTTTAAAATATCAAAGACCCCTGTTAAGTGTCCTTCAATAATACAAAATATCAAGCCATGGTGTTATCACTTAACCATTTGGCATTTACATAAGACATTTTTTTCAAGATAGAATGAATATTCCAATTAGAGAAGTATGTTCTGCTTTTATAAAATAAAATTAAAATAACTTACATAATAGAAAGTTTAAAAATATTTTCAAAGTAAAAGTTCTGCTTAATATATGGAGTTCTGAGCCCACCATAAAACTTTAGAATGTTGGGAAAATGTAACTAATTTAATTTTTACCTGTTTTTTTTTTTCTGGATAATATAAATATTTTATACAAATGAGAAATGTTAATGGTTTTTTGTTTGTTTGTTTAAATCCATGACTGCAATTGGGACATAAAAATGCTTGCATATTTTGACAAGGAATTGTCAATGTTCAGCTCTATTTACTGGTGGAATTTTATTCCTTAACTTGCCTTATTTTTTAAAAATATTTATTTTTTTTAAAGTTTTTTTTTAAGTTTTTTTTTTTTAAGATTTTATTTATTTATTTGACAGAGATCACAAGTAGGCAGAGAGGCAGGAAGAGAGAGAGGAGGAAGCAGGCTCCCCGCTGAGCAGAGAGCCCGATGCAGGGCTCAATCCCAGCTGGGATCATGACCTGAGCTGAAGGCAGAGGCTTTAACCCACTGAGCCACCCAGGCGCCCCTTAAAGTTTATTTATTTATTTTTTTTAAAGATTTTTTATTTATTTATTTGACAGACAGAGATCACAAGTAGACAGAGAGGCAGGCAGAGAGAGAGAGGGAAGCAGGCTCCCTGCTGAGCAGAGAGCCCGATGTGGGACTCGATCCCAGGACCCTGAGATCATGACCTGAGCCGAAGGCAGCAGCTTAACCCACTGAGCCACCCAGGTGCCCCTAAAGTTTATTTTTTTAAGACTTTATTTTTTTGTCAGAGAGGGAGAAAGAGAGAGCAGCCACGAGTGCATAAGCAGGGAGAATGCCAGGCTGAGGGAGAAGCAGACTCCCTGCTGAACAAGGCGTGTGATGTGGGACTGGATCCCAAGCCCCTGGGGTCATGACCTGAGCCAAAGGCAGATGCTTAACCAACTGAGCCACCCAGGCAACTCAATTTTTATTTATTTTTTAATTGATGTATATTTGTCACACCTGAAACTTTCATTTCAGGTCTACATAGTGATTTCACAACTCTATCTGTTTTGCTATGCTCACCATAAGCATAGCTACCATCTGTCACCATACAATGCTATTAAAATACCATTGGCTATACTCCCTATTCTTTTATCCTTATGACTTATTCATTTTCTAGCTGAAAGCCTGTACCTCCTACTTCCTTTATCCATTTTGTTCATCCCTCCTACCTCCTAACAACTATCAGCTGTTCTCTGTATATATAGGTCTCTTTCTTTCTTTTTTAAATTTTGCAATAAGTAACATGATATAGTATTTGTCTTTCTCTGATTTATTCCACCTAAAATAATACCCTTGAGGTCCAGCCTTATTGTTGCAAATGGCAAGATCTCATTCTTTCTTATGAGATATTCTGATATATATTTCACATATATATTACATATAGTCTTTATCCATTCATCTATTGATGGACACTTAGTTTGTTTCCATAGTTTGGTTATTATAAATAATGCTACAATAAGCATAAGGTACATAAATCTTTTTGAATTCCTGGTTTTGTTTTCTTTGTAACTTGTTTTTTTTTTAATTAAAATTAGTTTGCCTTTTATTCATGGTTTATTTAAGTTTTAATATTTAAGTAAGCTAATATAAATTTTTATAACAAGTTTGTGCTTGTCTTGAAATTTAATATTCTGGACAATAATTTAGTCAAATTAAAATCCTCCACATTTGGTATAAACCAAATAAATAAGACTATAAAAAATCAGAGGTTCTGTACGTCTGAGCAAAAAATAATCATTTTATATGCAAACAAAAATAAATAACAAAATTACGAACTATAAAAATATTTGCAAATGAGAGAAGCTTTTTCTTGTGGTGAATAAATTAAGATGGGATGGAGAGGCAACAGCTGAAAGAGAGAGGCAAAAGGTAAAGAGGAAAGGCAAAAATTTAACTACTCCTGGGCTTTCTTTTGACCAAAGCTCATCTTACTCTTCTTTTCTGGATGTCTGACAAAAAGAGGTCTCTTGGGACACTTGGGTGGCTCAGCCAATTGGGCAACCAATTCCTGATCTCAGCTCAGTTATTAATCTCGGTGTGGTGAATTCAAGCTCGGCATTGGATTCCATGCTGTGCATGGAGCCTACTTGAAAGAAGAAGAAGAAAGGAGGAGGAGGAGGAGGAAAAGAAAAGAAGAAGAGGTCTCTTATTTTACAAATGAACTTTGAGAGATAATAATCCATTAGGATCAACAGTATCCTCTTTTACAATTCCCCAAAATTAGGAGGAATCAGAATGGGAATATGAGCCTCTTATATAGTCTGAAGATATCAGTGTAAAGACTTTAAACCAAGAAAGGTTAAATATTAGGAAATAAGAGTTTTGACATTGAAAAACAAAAGTTATAGAAGAAATGTAGAAATGTGGGACAATCTGGATAGGATGTTATGGTGGGGTATCATCAAGTAGAGAACAGTAAAGTAAAAGTTACCGAAGATCCTGGAGGTGAACAGATTTAGAATACATAAATGAGACTGAAATAACCCTATTTTGTCTAGAGCCCATCTGCTTTGATACTTTGTACCACTTTTGAAATATTCTCATAGGTTTTCCTTTCCATTTACAAATACTTATATTTTAATTGGAGATCCACTTGTAGTTTTGTATGTACTTTTAGGTCAAAATGAAAATCTCCAGAAAAGCCAAAAATGTAAAGACATGATGGTATTACCATTTAACTATTGAATCCTTTTTTTTCTATGCTTGCAAGCAAGCACTTCTTTACCCTGGCATAGGGCTTGTCATTATGTTTACAGGACACAGGATAGATGAAGCAGAAATGGTATATTCTTAGCAAAGTAGCTAAGATAGTCATGCTGTTTTGCAAAGTAAAACTACTAAAAGTAGTTGCAGTTTCCATAGCATAACCCTGCTTCTGTCTTGGTATTCTTTAAAAGTATTTTGTAATGTTATAATTCCCCCAAAGTTATAAAGTTTTACAAATTTGATTAAGCTGCAAGGAAAAAGTAGCTGAGATAAATCTGATTAATTGAATTTTGCTTTATTAACTATTTTTAGAATGCTATGCTTGCTTATACTGAGTTTCCAATTCAAATACCACAAATAATTTGATACTGAAAAGAAGTTATCTTTGATTTAGCATTAAGAAGATCCACACAATTCACTATGCTATTTGTCTGTTTAGGAAACCAAAAATGTGTTAACAGTAAAACAACAAAAATTGTTGCAGCACTGTTAGTTTCCTTTGAACATGGTGCATGTTTAATGCAATAAATACAGGAGTCAGGACAAAAATATGATTTGGTATGTTATATATGGAGTCTTTGAGCATCCATATTGCATTTAATAAGACAATATGTGTTAGTTTTATTGAACAACTACTACTCCAATTTTATAAATGTGTTTATTGTAATTTAAATTAACATGTAGGAACACGTATTTGAAAGAAAAACGTTTCATTCTGTGTAAGACTAAATTATTGTTACACTTGTTTGCAATATTTACATTTGTTGAAATCACAGGACCATAAGCAATAAAACTACTTGATAAATAGAGTGTGAAGGAACATATTTAAGGATATGAATGCTGAAAAACTTATACAGCACCACCACATTACTTTGAGAAAAAGAATATAAAGAAATATGACTTGTCACAGCACAAAGACACTTGAATTCTGTTTATATTGTTTTGTGTATAATTTTATGATTTTTCAGCTCTAATTAGCAAAACATATATTGGTTTCATGGTTGAGTTTTCTGCAAAGTATGTCATTACTTTAAAGATTTTAGTCTAAACATTCCTACATAATGCCCAAGTCATTCATATTTTTTATTCTTGAGCTACTCACAGTGGGTCCATTAATTCAGAGAGTTTGTCATGATTGTTAATGTCAATGTCTTCTGTTACCTCACAAGCTAGGTGGTAAACCAGTGACATCTGGGAAAACGCAATTAGACATACCTAGTCTCTAGTCTCTAGATCATCTCAGTAAGTCCTGTGATTTTGTAAAGGGAACTATAAGATCATGTATATCACATCCTCTCATATGATAAGTTTTGCATGTGTATATTTTTGTGGTTATTACTTTCACTGCTTTGCTCAGATTCTATTCATATCTTTTGATAAGTCAGAGGACACTCTGACTTAAAACTAATGAAACTGTGTGAAGCAAAATCATTGTTCAATTAAAAACTGATAAATAATACTTTTTCAAGGATTAGGGCTTGTGTAAATGTGTGGGATATATAATGATATAATTTATAATATATAACATATTTATAATACATAACATTTATAATACATATATTTCTATAATAATATAAATACATAATATATATTAAAACATAATATATATTTATAATATAAGTAAGTTAATTTCCCTGTTTATTTCTTGTCTTCACTATTCCATATAACTACCATTTTTCTTTTTGCCTTAAAAAAAAAATTTAAAAATGAGATGGAAGTTGTATTTGATTAAATGCTATAATTTCTTGGTAAGGCAATAATTCTTTGGATTTGCAGCTAGTGTAACTTCTCTATTTATCCATTACTTTTTCAATTCTTTAAAGCTAAACAGGATTATTTTTTTCTTTACATTGCTTTTCAATATTGTCAGAAATGTTTCCATAATGAAGAGAAAATTACTTCAGTAAAATTTTCATCTTTATTACATTTCATGTACAGTTCACTTTTATGAATAACTACTTAACTATTAATATCAAAGTTTTCCAGCTCAACAGTAATTCTTCTTTCCTCATTATTTCCTCATTATTGTGTAACTGCATCATTGTAGCCAGTATTTTTTGCTTCACAATGATGCATCTTTAAAAGTACAGTTTTTCTTTCAGAGAAGCTGTACCCATTGCTGCAATAAATTCCAGCTTGAGAAAGCAGTCATTCACAGGCTGAGAATATTTCATCCACATGATAAATGTCATATGCCATAGCCTCTGAGGTCAGGTATTCTATGAATGCTGAGATTATAGTTATGTAACACTTTACCACGCTTATACCAAATTCAACAATATATAAAGAAAAGGACATTCTTATAGAGCAGAATATTTGAATGGAGAATTGAACTTTAATTTCAAGGATGAAAAATAGCACAAACAATTTCTGCTATGCTATTTGTGAAGGCTACATGGGAGATGGGAGGTATGGAATATATTTGTTGAATCTGACACTATTGATTTGAGAAGTCCAGCTTGGCTCCAGGCCAAAATTCCCTACATGACCTTTCAGGCCTGACCATAGGCAATTACACAAAGGCTTTGCCTTGCAGGTCTCATGGGGAAAGCTGTCCTCTCAGACTAGACTTGGTTGATACACAGCCTGAGCATTACAGTTTTCTGGAAGGAGCTGCAGTTAAGGACTGGTCCCTCAACTAGCCATGCTCATACACATATCTGTATTCCTTTCCTAAGCAGCTCCATTCAGAAGCCTCTTTATCAGGGGAACTGGCTGAAGCACTTTTCAGGTGTCTCAGCCAAAACCTTCTACGTGAGAGACCTTGACAAAGACACTTTTCTTCAATCTGGTTCAGCACTTCTCTACTTCTCTACTCTTGACTGTTCCCCTTTCTTCTCCACAAGCCCAGCAGGCCCACAAAAAGGCTGCTGCTTCTGTTTGGGGTTCCCTAGCTGTGAGACAATGCTCTGTCTACTTTCATGTCACCTCACCATTACCTTGCTGTTGCATGTGGAGAAATGGAACATCGGGATCAGGGATTTGGCATCTATTTTTGCCTCTTGTTACACTATTACAGTTAGTGAATAGGTTTGATTGTTAACTTGTAGTTCAGCTCCTTGTCCTGCCTGACCACCTTGATGTTCAAGAGCTTCACATGACTTATAACTCTTTCATTTGGTAGTTTTCATCGAACAACTTTGGTTTATAAAACTAATGACCAAATATCAACCATATTTTTGTACATTGTGAATTTTTTAATGGAGACGATGCCCTCTTCTAAAAATACAGATGAAAATACTGGCTACATATACCCATACTTACAGGCAAAGCACAGAAGAGTGATGTGTCATTGGTCTAGTTGAAAATAATAGCATACAGAACAAATAGTCCCAGAAACCCTATTCTCAATTCATCAATGTTGCTAATGCAGTATTTTCCTGTGTTCAAAATTGTTGAGTTTTAGTTTCTATTATTTAAAAATACATGGCTTTGTATAATAACAATATTCACACCCTATCAATTAATATAATGTAAATGTTGAATCTTTGTTCCTGACACTTTAGGCATCAAATTAATCTCTTGAGAAAGAAGTTGTTATTATTCAAGCTTCATTAGTAAAGAGACCAATATTATGTGCAGGAAAACAAAGTTTCATTGTCTAACAGATGCCTAATTAGGGAGTTGAGCACTTGAATCAAGTGAGGCATGGAAATGGATTATGTAGCATTTACATGTAGAGCACATTATTTATCAATAAAAGTAATAAATGCTGCTTTAAAGGGAAATTCACCAAAGCTTAGTTGAACTTTGAGCTGTTAATTTTTCTTCTTTTTTGATAATTTTAATGGTGGGACATAACAACGTTGCCATTATAGCTTTTGTTAAAAGTTAAACAATTGGTTCATTATCCCAGTGAAAAAAAGCGATCATAAAATTTGAATCTTATAAAGTTATATTTTCGCAAACATACCATAGATATTGCTAAATTAAATGAAGACTGAAATACTAAGGAAATAAAGCAAGTTTTCAGGCACTTAAAATCTACAGAGATTTTGAGTTAGGAAGATAGTGTTGGTAGAATTGAAATGTTCTGATTTAAAAAAAAAAAAACAAAACAAAAAAACAGCTGCTTTGTGTAACACATATGTCTAACCAAAAATGGATTGCTGTATTCTTTTTCAAGTGTTTTTTCAGCAAAAAGGAAAAGTTTTATCCTCTTTTGATTTTTACCATATTTATAGCTGGGCTTTATATTTTAATATTACTTCTGACTTCCAAACAGATAGAATTTTATACTATAATTACTAAATCATACATATTATATATAAAATGTGCTTACAAGATCTGGCTTATAGTGTTCTGGGAGCAGAAGCAATTGTTCTGCATTTAAGGGGTGGGAAATTAAGTTTAATCTAACTTTAACAGGAGTTTAAAGACCTCTTATATTCACAATAGAAGTAATGGCATAAAGAAACTTTTTGAAGTTTTAGAGGCAGTCACTACTATATATACGAACCCTGTCAGTTTTCTTAATTGGGATTTTTACCTTGGCAAACTAAAATAAATAAATACAGACATAGGAAACTCAAATCCTTTATCTTACAATCCATATATCCATCAACTTATGTTCTATTTATCCTTTCATTTTTCCCTCTCTCCCTCCCTTCATTTTTCTTTTCCTCTATTCCTTCCTTTCTAAAGCACACTAACGTATTGTTATGTTTATGTGTGTTTTCACAAAAAGAATCATTCTGTAAATGCCTAACAGGTTACAGGAAATGTATTGACTATGACTAAAGGACTATATTCTAGGAATATGCCCAATTCTTAATAAAGAAAGCTCAAAAGATAGTGTTTTGTTTTGATACCTCAATTCCAGGAAGCCATTTGAACCATTCAATTTATCTATATGAAATTAAGTATCTAGAGGAATGCTAAATTGTCTAGAGGAATGCTAAATACTAAAGCTAAATTATAGCTTAACACAATTAAATGTTAATGTTTGAATATAACCCATAGTTTATAAATTGTTTCATAATGTTGTGATTAAGAGTGTGGTCATCTTCCCCATACCTACTCACCTACTTCAACAAGCAACATTCAGGCTTGTGCAGGCTAACCTCTTCTGCTCTTTATTCTTTTTCTCACTCTACCCCTTAGAGCAGAGGAGTCTGACACCCTGACCCTCCTATCGATTGTCACTATCTTTAGCCAATACTGTCTGGCCTTAGATGACCTCTGTGTAGCAAGTATAAATACTGCTCTATCTTGAAGGGTTCCTTTGCTTCTTTTGAAAGACCCTAAGGCAGTTGCTAGACAAGGAGCTCTCCTTCTAAAGCAATGATAGTAGTGTTGGACTGTGGTTGGACCAGTTCTGTCCCTTCATAAAGACTTTAGGTATTATCTAGTTCCAACTTTTGAAGGTCACTTTAGAACTGAGGCACATAAATCCTCTTGGGCCTCAAGAGGCAGTCCTTGGTACCCACTGACCATACTGAAAGTACTACTATTTAGTCTTGTTTCATGAGTACAATAGTTCTTTAAAAATACATGATGAAACCAGGAGATGACTGTAACTGGTGAGGACTTCACAAGAGGTCTCTGTTGTGCTACATGCAGACACAGAGTACTACCAGTGAGTGTCAAAGATTTATTTCATTTTCAAAGGATGCTTTAAAGAAATTATAGAGAATTGAAAGAATTCTTGAGCTAAGGATTCTTTCACTTAGGAAAGTACCTACATGCACACATGTGTAGAGAGAGACCTAGAATAAGGGGGCCAAAAATGATACAGAGGAGAATTAAGGCAACAGTGTTGCACTGTAGATTTTCTAGTTAGCTTGAGAATCAGTCTTTGGGAGATACATTAGAGTTTACTTCAAAGTCAAGTGATGGAGTTCTTACTGAATTCTCATACAAATTGAAGATGTGGCATATCAATTTCTGTGATACTATGAAATGTTTCAAAGAAACTAAAATGAAAGGAATAGATTTTGACATGGATAGATTTCTTTAACATACATAGAGTAGAAAGTAAAAGACCTATTATGATGACAGTTAATCTTCCCTCTTAATGGAAGACCTTGTGGAAAAGTAAATGACATGTTCTAAGTTTTGACCAAACAAGCTATGCACATGATTTTTTTTTTTAATGGGACATATTTACTTCACATAAAAAGCAACTATCCCTTCTCTCTTCATTTTCGTATTCTGTTCTGTCCCTTGCAGGAAAAAATTATACTTTGAGGTCTCTTCTATATTTTTATGGAAATCCAATTTTATCTAAAAATGTATTCTCTTAAAGATATTTTTTTAAGTTTTTAATTTTAATTCGAGTATAGTTAACATACAGTGTTATATTAGTTACAGATATACAATATAGTGATTCAACAATTACATACATTACTTAGTGCTCATCATGAGAAGTTTACTCTTTAATCCCCATCCCCTATTTTACTCTCTCCTCTCCCACCTCCCCTCTAGAACCATCACTTTGTTCTCTATAGTTAAGAGTCTGATTCTTGGTTGTCTTTCTTGCTCTCTTTTTTGCCTTTGCTCATTTGTTTTTTAAATTTCACATATGAGTGAAACTATATGGCATTTGTCTTTCTCAGACTTATTTTGCTTAACAGTATACTCTCTAGCTCCATCCAAGTTGTTGCAAATGATAAGATTTCATTCTTTTTTATGACTGAATAATATTCCTTTGCACATATATACCATCTCTTCTTTATCCATTCATCTATTGATAGACACTTGGATTGCTTCCATAATTTTGCTATTCTAAATAATGTTACAATAAACATAGGGGTGCATGTATCCATTTCAATGTTTTTTTTTTTTTAATTTTTGGAATAAATACCCAGTAGTATGTTTACTGGAGCATATGGAAGTTCTATTTTTAGTTGTTTGGGAAAGCTCCATACTGTTTTCCACTGTGGCTGTACCAGTTTTTATTCCCACCAACAATTCAAGAGAATTCTTTCTGCTCCACACCATTGTCAACAATTGTTTCTTGTGTTTTTTATTTTAGCCATTCTGACAGGTATGACATATCTCACTGTAGTTTTTTTTCTTTGTCAGTTTCTTTTTTATTTTAATTTTTTAAAGATTTTATTTTATATATTTGACAGAAAGAAAGAGAGAGAGATCACAAGTAGGCAGAGCAGCATGCAGAGGGAGAGAGAGAAGAGGATCCCTGCTGAGCAGAAAGCCCGGTGAGGTGCTGGATCCCAGAACCCTGGGATCATGACCTGAGTTGAAGGCAGATGTTTAACCAACTGAGTCACCTAGGCACCCATGTTTACTAGTTTAACAAAAGATATGATAAAGGATACAGATCAACAGTCAGATGGGGATGAGGTCTGGGAAGGTCCTAAGTATAGAAGCTTTTGTCCCCATGGAGTTGGGTACATCACCTTTCTGGTGGATATATTCACCTACCTGGAAGCTCTATTAACCCTGTACTATTAGGTTTTATGAAGGCTTCATCATGTAGCCATCATCAATTATCAGCCCCATTTCCAGCCCCCCTTCCCAGGGTGGAGGATGAGGGCTGAGCCTTAAATTTCCAAGCTTCTGATCAGGACATGGTTTTTCTGGTGACCAGCCCCCATCTAAGAGCTCACCCAGAATCACCTCAATAGAACAAAAGATGGTCCTAATGCTCTTATCACTTAGGAATTTGTAAGACTATAGCTTAAATATAAACCTCCTTACTTTTCCTTGGCTTACCATTTTTCCAAAATAAGTATTTCATTATTTGTAATTTCCCTCTATAAAACCCTTAAGTAAATTTACCTGGTATATGTGTGTAAAGAGCTTACATATTTATTTCTTATTCAATAAATTATGCATAGTGTCATGGCAGTTGGCTATCTATATAGTTAGTTGGCTATCTATATAGCTGCTATTCCGCAACCCCCCTGACACTTTTTTAAAGATTTTTTAAAAATTGCTTTTATTTACAAACCCTTGTATCAAGGTCTGACTTTCAATAGATCTCAGTGAGGGAGCTCCTCTAGTATATCCAAAATCTTGACCTAGAAGCAGGTCATCTACAAATAGTTTAGCACCAGGTTTCCCACAAATGTGTGTTGCCTAATGGATTAAGATATAGTTATTTAATTTACAGGTGGGAAAGTGCAGAGGGAGAGGAAGAGAGAATCTCCACAGATTCTCTGCTGAGCACAGATTCCAATGTGTGTTCAATCTTGTGAGCCTGCTATCATGACACGAGCTGAAATCAAGTCAGATGATTAACTGACTGAGCCACCCAAGCACACCCCTATTTCCCCCATTCTCAATTAGTTTATGGAACAATTCTGTCTGGCATTATTTCATGTAAGGATACTGCTTCAAGCTATGACTGACTTTGTGGGGGAATCCACTAATGTACTATAAATGACAGAGAAGAAAGGTAAAGCCTGGTCTTTGATACCATGAATGTATCTCAAAAAACCTTGGGGAATGGTTAATTCTAAATATTTTATTTTTAAAAAAGTGACTGGGGGCACCTCAGTTGGTTAAGTGGCTGCCTTTGGCTCAGGTCATGGTCCCAGAATTCTGATTGAGACCCACAGGGGGCCTGCTTCTTCCTCTCCCTCTGGTGCTCCCCTTGCTTATGCTCACTTCTCTCTCTGTCAAATAAATGGATAAACTATTTTTAAAAATATTTTTTAAAAAATGACTATATGGTTTATGTCTATTTTATTTGGCTAGTCCCTTACTTGAAGCTGAAAATATTCTTAGTGCATTATCACTTGATGTCTTCATTCCCTTCTGCTATCCTTGGCTCCGACTTCTGACTTTATTTACCTTCTCTTTTCTTTTACCAAGAAGGAAAAATAAAGACATAACTTTATAGTAAGAAAAAAAACAAACTTGTGGGATATAAGGAAGTAATTAGAGAATAGTTCATAGCCTCCCAAGTGTATTTGGAAATAAGTATTTGTGTACATATACAAATGTAAGAAGGAAATATCATAAAGCTAAAGAAAGTTGATGTAGGTAATAAAAACTGGAACATAAAAAAGAAATGGAATACAAAGAAATAAAAGGGATCTACGAAATCAAAAGCTCACACTTTGGTTCACTCATGTGACTCAGTCGGTTAAGCAGTTGCCTTCAGCTCAGGTCATGATCCCAGCATCCTGGGATTGAGTCCCGTGTTGGGCTTCCTGCTCTTTGGGGAGCCTACTTCTCTCTGCCTCTGCCTGCCACTCTGCCTGCTTGTGCTCAATCTCTCTCTGACAAATAAATAAATAAAATCTTTTAAAAAAAAAAACCTCACACCTTATAAAAGGAAAGTAATAGTCAACAGTCAGCAAAACTGGTAAGAAAAAAAATGTAACAAGATTTTCTTAATTGGCATTAATATAGATAAAATAGAGATTTAAGTAAACCTAAAGAGAATACCATAGACAAATTAATGTTTGTAAATTTAGAAGCTTATATGAAATAGATGATTTTCTAGAAAGGTAAAGCTTAACCAAATAAAGCTAGGAAGAAGTTAATAATCAGAATAAATCAATAACTATTAAAGTTACAGCAACAGAAAGAAGAAAAAGAAAGGAAAAGGAAAAGGAAAGGAAAGGAAAGGAAAGGAAAGGAAATACGATACAAGACATAGCTCTACAAGAGAATACAAAAAGGATGTTTCCAAGGAAAAAAAAAGTTAAAAAGAATATAATAAACATTTAATAGGTGATTTCCAGAGAAATTAGAGACTATCCAAAATTAGCCAGGGATTTAACAAATGCAAATTAAGAAACAGAAAACCCAGTAGGGAATTAAGCCAGAGAAAAAATTAAAAGATAGTATAAGAAAAGCTATGTGAATATAGTACCTTATTTGGATCAACAGTAAAACAGTATTATGTGGTAATTTAAAAAATGAAAATAATTCATATGAATTCATTAAAAAATGTGAAACTCTATACAGGGAAGATAAAGAGAAGAGAAATAAGGATGAAAAGCTAAGGGATTAGAACAGTGAAGAGACAAAAAAGCGATGATATAGAATAGGAATCTGATAGTTAGATTTTGCTTTTTGATAGAGATGGTTTTCCAGATCTGTGGGAAATGTAAAAACACTCAGTAAGTTTTCTGGGAAAATTGATTATTCATGCTTAAAAATATAAAATTGGATCTATCTGCTATATATAGATATGCATGCTCAAAAACAATTGCAGTAAACTTTAACCTAAATATTTATAGCAAAATATGAAAACTGTAGAAAATATAGCAGAAAATCTCTCTGAATGTAAGGCAAGGAAAAACTCTTTAGGCAAGAATCAAAATGGCATAAATCATTAAGGAAACAATACATTTGACTATTTTAAAATAGAAATCCAGATACTCAAATCAGCATATACATGTTAATAGTCCATCCACAGGCAGAAAATATTTACCACATGTTTAAATGAACATAGAAATACTATATAAAGAACTCAACAAATCAAATTGAAAACCATAGATAACCTGGAAAACTATATGAGGAGGAAAAAAACCCCCAAATTTTAAATGTGTTTTTGAAAGAATGGCCAATCTTACAGTAGTTAGTGAGATACTTCTCTATTATTCTCTTTCTTTGAAATGCTAGACCTTTTTCCCTATGTGCCCTGCCAACACCTGCCAACAAACAAATCTCCAGACTGAATTACTCCCCTGTGTTTTCATCCTCCCCTAGACTGACTTCATATTATTCTCCATCTTCTGGATTAAGCCTTAAATCATATCCACATAACTGACCTCTATAGTTTGCTATATACCATTTGTTCTCTTAGATTGATATTACTCAGGTATGTTTGTCAAGTCCAATTTTGATAACTAATTGTTTTTACAGAATTGATTCCCTACCCTCCTGTGAATAAAACTGTCCTACTATCCAGTTCTTTCTCCCAAGTCCCCCGCTCAAACTGCAACAGCTTTGAGTTCTGCATCTTTAACCTCAGCTGTCCAGGTATATTCTTATTTGACTCATTACTTTGGCATATCTTTAAGATTACTAGATATGCTTTGCAAAATAGGAACTCTTTTATATGCATTGTTATTCTCCTAGAGAGGTAAATATATTCTATAACATGCATTTGTGTCTGCTCATGTGGGACTACATAAGTCAGCAATAAGACAAATACAATGATGCTTCAAAATACAATTACTATAAGCTTTTGTTAACCTTATATGAAAACAGGATTTGTTTCTCAATAGTATCACCTTCCTTGCTACAATTCCATTATTCTCACCAAGAAGATATGAGGGAGATATTAAGAGCTAAGAGAAAATTAAAATAATTATTTTCCAAAAATTAAGTCCTTCCATTTAGAATAGAAAATCTTATATTGCAAAAGTTAGTCAGAAAGGCATACTTCCTAATTCCAAGAAAGTCTTAAATCTCATTTTAAGGTAATACAATTCTAATGATTATAAAACTGAGACAGATGGCTTTTCATTATTCTACGTAAAGGACAGTCTCTTGGATATCAAGTCTATAGCAGATGCTTCAGGAACATATTTTATAATAACGTAGGGAAGCATGTTCAGAAAAGCCTCATTATCTTATTAAAGGGGAATTAAGCCATACCAAGCATTTATTAAATCAAATATTAAAGAGTTTATTATATATTTTGAAAAAAGAGCATTTTAAAAAAATGCTTTAAATCACTTTCAGATGCCTTACCTATTAGAGTAAAATATTCTATAAAACTTAGGGTTAAGTAACAACAAAAAATCCATTTTGGATTTCATTTTGCATTCCTTGAGATTCTAATGATTAATGTACTCTGTTGCAATGTGAATGTGCTACAGTCTTTAAAGTTGTGCTAATAAGGCTATATAAATTATATGCATATTATAAAACTTAATATTGTCCAAACTTGTCAAATCTTATAGCTAAAGTTGACTGCTGAATGGATTTCTTGAGATTATGTCACATCCACTGATTGTTCATTTTTTCCTATTTAAAAAAGTGAACCAGGTTATTGTAAGCTGCAAAACACCTACATGTCTGCCAACATACAGTATGATAATTCCATGTAAGCAAGTTATAGCTAACATCTGGACTAAAAACCACATTTTCCAGCATTCAGAGTAAGTCTAAAGAAAAAAGCCAGTTCTGTTCCTAAACAATAAATTGCAAAGTTAATCACATATTTACAAATCAGGACAGTGTGTAAAATTTTAAAGACCAAGAATCAAACCTCATATGCAATTTTTTTCTGCCAAGTATGGACTATAGAGCATATTTCTACAACTGGTCACACCTTACAGTATTATATCTGGTCATTGCACTTTTTTTTTAAGATTTTATTTATTTATTTGACACAGAGAGAGATCACAAGTAGGCAGAGGAGCAGGCAGAAGGGGGTGGGGGGAGCAGGCTCCCTCCTGAGCAGAGAGCCTGATGCTGGGCTCCATCCCAGGACCCTGAGATCATGACCTGAGCCAAAGACAGATGCTCAACCCACTGAGCCACCCAGGCGCCCCTCACTGCGCTTTTTTTGCCAAAAAAAAAAAAAAAAAATTTGATATTAGTGTCCATTCTCTCTCTTGGTTTTATTAACATGTTCTGTATTTTTTACAAGGTTAAAATTTTCTGAGGATATCCTTAACTTTTAGTAAATATTTCTTAAAATGTGGGTCTTAACACTTGTATCAGAGTCATTTGATCCCCGAAGAATTTCTATGTATCCCAAGTGATTTTTTAAAATATTTATTTATTTGAAAGAGAGAGAGAGAGAGCATGCACTGTGGGGAGGGGCAGAGGGAGAAGGAAGAAGCAGACTCCCCTTGGAGCAGGGAGCCTGACATGGGCTCCATCCCAGGACTCTGCGATCATGACCTGAGTGGAAGGCAGAGGCTTAACCAACTGAGCCACCCAGATGAACATGACTGATTGTTACAGAACCCCTAAAGTTTGGCAATTATTGCTCTAACATTTACTGTTACTCAGCAGTCAAGACATAGGGGAGGGTGGGTCTTAATTTGCTCACCTGTTTTTATATTTAAAGGGTCTTAAAAAAAAAATAAAGGGTCTTATTTTCCATAGCTTTATAAATTCTCAATTACACATGGGTATTTTTCACATTTGAAGTGCCACATTTCTAATTACAGGGATAAAAGTCCAAGGAACATGATATTTGTTACACTCAATAAGACTTTTAACTGTTCAAAATCAGCTGGGCATAGCAAGCACATTAATAGATACTGGGAGAGAAATAAGTAGAAAATATATCTTTTAGAAAAAGAGAGGACAAAATGTGACTACACATTTTTTAAAGAGTATAGAAAATAGAGTTTAGATAGCTCTGATTTCTTCTAAAGTTCAGGAATTCAGGACTTTCAGTTTAGCTAGAATTCAAATCAGTGTTCAATATTGAAAAGGCTAATATACAGAATGTGTTAGGCCATACTTTTGGACTACTTTGGTTAACCCTGAAAATCTCTGTAAGAGATTTTATAAAGCTTGACATTGATACCAGAATGTCTACAATAGCTAAAAGCATCACTGCCCCTACTTGGGAACCTTACCCTGTAGCAATTTAAATGTAATATTAAGTTTCGAGAGATGAGAGCATATAAGGAAATATAAAACCTACTTCACAAATTATAGTAAGCTCTTTATACTTGTGTGTGTTGGTATTTGAAATAATCCCTGCACTAAAAATAACCGTCTTCTGAAAGTGTTCCCATTCCAGGGCTAAAGCTTTTGAAGTTCATGAAATGCTTTCCTAGTTTACTAGGTGAGATATATATATATACTTGAAAACACAATATTGGTTACATGGACAAAATTCATGTTCACAGAATTAGCAAATTGTGCGTAAGTGGATAGTACAATCAAGTATTTTAAGAAATTCACATTCTTGCCTGGACTCTTATATTTGATTAGAGAAAGTCTAAATATTAAGAAGGAAGATAAGTAGGCTATGAATAGTAATCTTCGAGTTGAGCACCAAAAGTATAAGGCCAAGAAAATAGTATATACATGCTATGTGTTGGCCTTTGTATGCTACTGGTCTTTCAGTTATGTATCAAGGAAATGTTTACACTGTATAATGTAAAGATTCATTGAAATTAAAACCCGTATATATTTATTGGAACAGCTATAGTATGACTCAATTCACACTACCTGAATCTTAGCATATCATTGTAGCAATGCAGTAGTCTAGTATAGTAACGTTCTAGCGTTCCACTAGTGTAGTGACATCTCTGTATGTATATCTATTACTGGTAATCATGTGTGTGTTGGTTTGTGTGTGTGAGTGATTTTTTTTCCAGTACTAGGGAGCCAAGTTCAAAATATGGCTCCAATTTACTAGCTATGTGACCTGAGTTCATTTTTCTCTGCTTCCATTTCATCTGTAAAACAGAGATAATAATGGTACCACACTATAATTCTGTGGAATAAATGAGTTAATACATGTAAAACACTTTGGGTAAGAATACATTCTCAGAAAATGTTGGATATTGTTTTTATTATTACTCTGTTGATCTTCTTTGCCAGCAATAACCACTTATGCTAAGAAATCTGGTACAGCAATTTGACCAAATGACTTGACCAAATGACATGTGGAGTTTCTGATCCCTGGATCTCTCTTAGGGATGTGAATAACAACAAAAATAATTAGGGGAAAAAATTGCTAGAAGTTATTTTATCAGCTGAAGCTTTTTAAAGGTAGGGAGTCATGGTTAGTTATCTTTATGTCCCTAATACTTAGCATAGCACTTGATCATTAGTTTTTGCTTCTTACATGTCTACTAAATGGCATTCATGCTATGGGCATTTATACAATGGAAAGAGTACTCTGCGTAATTAAGGAGGTAAACTTTATGGTATTAATCTCAGAAGCTCTACATCCAAATCCAAGACAGGGAATCCAAAAGTAGAGCCAGATCCAACATAAAGAAAGTGAAAGCCAAGGTGACCACAGCGGCAGGCTTATTGCCACAGAAGGCTGTAAGATATGTCTCCTTCATAAACTGCCCTTATAATACTGTGATGGAAGCAGGTAAAATGTAGAATTGGCAGTGGTAACACCTGGAATCATGTCAGTCTTGAAATAGGATTGGCAGGAAATAGGGTTTGGACAAACAGGAAGATAGAACAAAGGCCAAAAAAGCCACTCTTTGGGAGATGGCCCTATCCAAACCACATTTCTCGGAACTGAGAGGAAACAGGGATTGCAGTTTTGTATTTCCCCAAAATGATTTCTGGCTAGAGTCACCTTGTTTGAGGTCCACTATGTTGTTTATTGGCTTTGTATCTTATAGAGAGTGTGGCTGTTTTATGTGCATGTGTTCTTTGGGCCAATTCTCTGGGAGAAGAAAACTAAATAATTATTGGTCATTTGATATATCCGAGACACTAACTTGAATGATTGCTCATTGCATCATTTAGTTAAACATAATAAAATTCAGTGAGTTATATCCTTTTTAAAATTTTACTGATAGTATTATCACTACTTAATTTCTTTTAACTATAAAGAAACAAAAGATTATAGAATTTGCCAGACATCAAACTGTCACTGATAATTAAGATTCTCCATAAATACTTCTGGATAAAAGAGCACTAAAACTGATGATTTCTTCGTTCTTGTGGTTTACCTGCAGAGAAAAACATTGTCCATTAGTTCAATAGAGATTTTTTTTTTTTTTGGTCTGATCTGGTTAAATTGGATTAAATAAGATTTACCTGTTTCACTTGCATTTCCTGAAATTTTATAAACTTGAGAGAACTTAAGAATGATATGCAGGAGAAATAAATAATTAATCCTCTAAAAATAAAATTATGGTACACATAAAGGGCTGGGACTTAAGAATGTAGAATTAATAAAGTAACTTAAGTTAGAACAAGTTGAAGAGGTATTGTTTTTAGAAAGATAACTTCAAGGTAGATTCTATAAATCTACATTCCAGAGGTAACATGTTGCAAGTGAGGAACAAAGAATGTAGACAGAGATTTCTCATTTCTTTCAGAGTTATAGTAAGATTTGATTAAACAGAGTGGATATTATTGGTTATTACAAGATGAACTCTTGCATCTTTTATAACTCACTGACTGCTGAGGAAGAGGAGGAAAAGATACATTGAGGAAAGAAAGAAAGACATGGCTATATGCTACTCAATTTTCTTAACACTCTCTGGGGGAAACATCATTTATCCTCACATTTTACAGGGAAAGCTAAGTATCTAGGCGCTCATTGAGTCAATGGTGGAGCCAGGGTTCACACCCAGCAGTCTGTTACCAGAGCCCACAACATTTATTATCTGCTGCCCCCATATATGAGATAGAAAAGAATCTAAACAGAAATAGAACATATTGCTAACGGTCAGAAATGAGAGATAAGGAATTG
Source organism: Enhydra lutris kenyoni (assembly GCF_002288905.1). Taxonomy (NCBI): domain Eukaryota; kingdom Metazoa; phylum Chordata; class Mammalia; order Carnivora; family Mustelidae; genus Enhydra; species Enhydra lutris. Next base: position 74,602,086 of record NW_019154105.1, on the reverse strand, counting down.
AATGGGGGACAGACTTTGAGAAGTGATGAACAAGGAAAAGGTGAGAAAAACCCCTGTTGCTGATGAGCCAATCTGCATCCACTAACTTTTGAAATTTCCTTAGTTGGCAAGGTACCGAAGCAGAACAATACAGAAGTTGGAGGTTAGCAAAGTAATTTTCCCATGGTTATGTTCATGCAGCTATGGTACAAAAAAGTGCATTTATTACCATTTCCTCAAATGATTCCATGTCCTCCTCTTATAATTTAGTATAAAACCATGCCTACTCATTGTGAAAAATGTAAGTAACACCAAGAGAATTTTTTCAGGTGAATTACTCCAAATTTGCCAATCTCAAAACCCAGAGGGTGCCATTGTTAAAATATTTTTTTCTGTTTATGTTGTTTTAGTACTTGAAGACATTTAAAGGACATAATACAATTCTGCAATCTGTTAACTGTGCATCTTTGAAATTTTTCCAGGCATTGTAGATATTATTTTCTACAATATGCATTGCCTCATAGTCCCTTTATAAATCATCCTATTAATTCACTTATTTTATTTAACAATAACAGATAGTCATTGTCCTAAGTACTATATAAATACCAGTAATTTCATCTCCAGAAAGATCCAGTGGGATAAATTCTTTAATTAGTAAAGTAGCTTACCTATGGATACATAGCTCAAAAATGGGAAAGCTGAGTTATGGACCTAGCTTTTCATTAATACAAAAGCGTCTATTTTGGATTAGTTTTCTCTTCCAATATAGGAATACTTTTGTTTTAATAAGTAATTTTATGCAATTTACATTTATTATATGTATTTTGAGCTTTTATTCTGTCATTTTAATCATCGTGTTCTCTCTCTTTTCCTTTTTGAATGGTTTTGTTCTATGTTTTATTTATATTGAAGTACAGTTGACACACAATGATATATTAATTTCAGGTATACAGTACAGTGATTCAACAACTCTGTGTAATCTGCTACGCTCACCACAAGTGTAACTAACATCTGCCACATACTGTTGTTATGGTATCATTGACTATATTCCCTATGTTGTACCTTTAATCCCAAAATTTATTCATTCCATAACCAGAAGGCTGTACCTCACACTTCATGTCACATATTCTGCTTGTCCCCCGAACCTCTCCCCTCTGGCAATCACCAGTTTGTTCTGTACTTATGGGTATATTTCTGCTTTTATGGTTTTTCACTTTTGGTTTTTAGATTCCACGTATAAGTGAAACTGTATGCTATTTGTCTTTCTCTGTCTGATTTATTTCACTTAACAAAATGTCCCCTAGGTCCATCTATGTTGTCACAAATGGCAAGATCTTATTCTTTTGTAATAGCTGAGAAGTATTTCAGTGTGTGTTTGTGTGTGTGTGTGTGTGTGTGTGACCTCTATCCTTTCATCTATCAATAGACACTTAGGTTGCTACCATAGCTTGGCTATTATAAATAATGCTGCAATAAACAGGGCTTCATATATCCTTTCAAAATAGTGTTTTCTTTTTTCTTTGGTTAAATACCGAGTAGTGTGATTACTGGATCATAGGGAAGTTCTATTTTTAATTTTTTTGAGGAAACTCCACACTGTTTCCAACATGATTGTGTCAGTTTGCATTCCCACCAACAGTGCAAGACTGTTCCTTTTTCTCCCCATCCTTGCCAACACTTGTTTCTTGTGTTTTTGATTGTAGCCATTCTGACAGATATGAGGTGATTTCTCATTATAGTTTTGGTTTGCATTTCTCTGATGATGAATGATGTTGAGCATCTTTTCATGTGTCTGTTGGCCATCTGGAAGTCTTCTTGGGAGAAATGTCTGTTCATGTCTTCTGTCCATTTTTAATTGTATTAAGTTCTTAATATATTTTGGATACTAACCTTTTATCAGATATGTCATTTGTAAGTATCTTCTCCCTGGTCTTTTAGTTTTCTTGATAGTTTTCTTTGCTGTGCAACAGCTTTTTATTTTGATGTAGTTCCAATAGTTTAATTTTGCTTTTTTTCCCCCTTGCCTTAGGAGACATCTCTAGAGAAATGTTGTTATGAGCAATGTCAGAGAAATTATTGCCTATGTTCTTTTCTAGGATTTATATGGTTTCAGGTCTCACATTAAGTCCTTATAGAATGACCCTTGATTGAATATGGTTTGCTAATATTTTGTGAAGGGTATTTGTACTAATGTTCATCAAAGATGTTAGCCTATAGATTTCTTCTTCTTCTTCTTTTTTTTTTTTTTTTTTGTAGTATGCTTGTCTGGTTTTGGTATCAGGGTAATGCTGGCTTTATAGAATGTATTTGGAAGCTTTCTTTCCTCCTCTTTTTGGGAATAGCTTGAGGAGAATAGGTAGTATATCTTCTTCAAATGTTTGGTTGAATTTCCCTGTGAATTTATCTGGTGCTAGGCTTTGTTGTAAGATTTTTTGATTACCTAATCAGTTTCATTACTAGTAACTGATCTGTTCAAATTTGTGTTTTTTCATGATTCAGTTTTGGAAGACAGTGTTTCTAGAAATGTATCCGTTATACCTACATTGTCCAATGTGTTAGCATATAATTTTTCATAATATTATCATTATCTTTTGCATTTCTGTGGTATTGATTTTCCTCTCATTTCTGATTTATTTGGGTCTTTTCTTTCTTAATCTGCCTCAAAGTTTATCAATTCTTTTATTTTCAAAGAATCAGCTCTTGGCTTCATTGGTCTTTTCTTTATTTTTTTGTCTCTATTTCATTTCTGCTCACAGATTGTTTATTACCATATTTTTAATTTCCATATATTTGTGAATTTTCCAGTTCACATTTTGTAATTGATTCTAGTTTCATATTGGTGTGGTTGAAAAGAATACTTTATATGATTTCAATTTTCTTAAACATGATCTATCTTAGAGAATGAACCATGTATGCTTGAGAAGAATGTATATCCAGAGCTTTGTGATGAAATGTTCTGTGTATACTTTTAAGTCCATCTGGTCTAATGTGTCATTTAAGGCCAGTGTTTCATTTTGATTATCTGTCTGGATGAACTATCCATGGTAAAAGTGCCATATTAAATCCCCTATTAATATATGCATACATACCTACTCTGTGCATAAAAATGTGTTTAATTTGTATTTACCATGAATGCTTTGTTCACCACTTATCTCTAACAACTAGAATATTCCCTGACAGAAAGCAAATATATGGAAAAAAAAAAAAAAAAAGAAAAGGAAAATACTAAAAAAAAAAAAACAAAACAAAACAAAACAAAAACCCATGGAATAAAAATCAACATGCCAAATGACAGACACACTGTTTATGTTTGAAACTGTGAAATATGTATATCCATGGTAAAGGACCACATGGTGATATGCAAAACAAATGTGCTATAATTTGTTACAAATGATTTTTATTTCAAAATGGTTTTTAATATTGTTTTATGTTATATTTTCCATAAACAAAAAATAAAATAAAATTTGGGAGTAGTTCAAGATGAAAAAAAAAAATGTCCCTATTAGTATTGTTAGTTCTCCCTTTAGGTATGTTAATTTTTTTAGGCATATATTTAGGTGTTCCTATGTTGGGTGCATAAGTATTTACAAATGATATATCCTTTTGTTGGACTGACCCCTTCGTTGTTACATAATGCCTTTCTTTGTCTCCTCTTACAGTGTTTGTCTTAAAGCCAACTTTGCCTGATATAAGCCTAGCTACCCCAGCTTCCTTTTCATTTCCACTTGCATGGAATATCTTTTTCCATTCCTCATCTTTCATCTTGTGTGTCCTTAATTCTGAAGTGCATCCCTGGTACGGAACATACAGATGGTTCCTACTTTTTTAATCTCTTTCCCCACTCTTTCTTTTGATTGGTGAGTTTAATTCATTTACACTTGCAGTCATCAGTAATAAGTATGTGCATATTGCCCTTTTCTTAATTTATTTCTATACATTGTGTGGTTCTTCTCTTCATTTCTTTTCTTGGTCTCTGCCCTTATGATTTAATGATTTCCTTCAGTAACATGTTTAATTTATTCTTTGTGAATTTACTGCAGGTTTTGGCTTTCTACTTACTGTATGGCTTACAGATAACATATTTTTTTAAGATTTTATTTATCCATTTGACAGAGATCACAAGTAGGCAGAGAGGCAGGCAGAGAGAGAGGGGGAAGTAGGCTCCCTGCTGAGCAGAGAGCCCAATGTGAGGCTCGATCCCAGGACTCTGGAATCATGACCTGAGCCGAAGGCAGAGGCTTTAACCCACTGAGCCACCCAGGCGCCCCAGATAACATATTTTTAATAGTTTATATTAGTAACAACTTTAGAATGAATTCAGACTTAAGTTTTACGTCTTTATTCTCCTATGTTTCATGTTTTTGATGTTACATTTTACATCTTTTTATCTTGTATATTCCTTAACTAATGTAGTTATGTATTTTCACTTTTGTATTTTAGCTTGCTTTCTTTCTTTGCGAGTGATTAATCCACTACCTTTACATTAGACTATTCTAAATTTTACTGTATATTTATATTTTCTACTGATATTTATACTTCATTATATTTTCCTATTACTAATTAGTTCCTTTTCTTTTCAGCTTAAAGATATCCCTTTAACATTTCTTGTAAGACTGGCTTAATGGTGATGAACTCCTTTAGCTTTTGTTTGTCTGGAAAACTCCATTTTTCCTTCAACTGTGAATAGAAACCTTGCCATATAAAGTATTCTTAGTATTAAGTTTTCTTTCAGCACTTTGATTATATCCTGCCATTCCCTTCTAGCCTGAAAAAATCCTACATTAAATACCTACAAACACAAAACCACACAAAAGCACATCTACTTATAGTCTTGTGGGGATTCCCTTGTATATAACATGTTTTTTTTCTTTTTGATGCTTTTAAGATTCTTCCTTTTCTTTAACTTTTGACATTTTAATTATTATGCATCTGGATTTGGGTCCCTTTAGGTTTTTCTCAATTGGACCTGTCTAGGCTTCCCAGTCTAGATGTCTATTTCCTTCCATAGGTTAAGGAAGTTTTCTGCCTCTTCTTTTCTCTATCCTCCTTCTGGGACCACTACAATGCAAACGTTAGTCCAGTTGATGCTGTCCCATAAATTTCTTAAGCTATCTTCATTTTTTAAACTTCTTTTCTTTTGCCTATTTGAATGAACTCCCTTGTCCTGTCTTTCAGGTCACTGATCCATTCTTCTGCATCATCTAGTCTGATTTGAACCCCTCTATTGCATTTTTCAGTTCAGTTATTGTATTCTTCCACCTGTAACATGTATATAGAATTTCTTATATTTTCTATCTTTTTGTTGAAGTTCTCATTGTGTTCATTCATTCATTCTAATTTCACAGATCATCTTTATGATAATTACTTTGAACTTTTATAGGGTGAATTACTTGTCTCTGTTTCATTTTGTTCAGAATGCATTCTTTTGTTTTTTTTTTTCATTTTCCTCACCTCTGTGTTTGTTCCTATATACTGCTACCTCTCTGCATCTCAAAGGCATAGCCTTCTGTAAGAGATGGGACTTATTATTCAACTATGCCATAGCTCTTGGTTGTCTCTCAATACTTTGTGATTTACCATACAATTTTTCGTGTGGCTCCCAGTAGATGAGTGTGTGCCAAAACATGCCATTGTCACAAAACAGAGGATCTGAGAATTTCAATTCAGGTCGATTGGAAGCCAGAAACTCAGTTTTTACAGTGTACAAATATGCATAGTCCTGTGGGACCACAAGGGTAAGTCCCACAGACCATCAGAATTAGGTGATCTAAAGGTGTCCTCTGAGGGGCAGTTACAGAAATTGGGATGTCAGATAAAAGTACAAGTTCCTTGGTGGAATGCCAACCTAGAGTGAGGCAGAAGGAGATGATGAATATGGTGTCTACTGACTTGTCCCTAGACTGCACCTTAACAGCTCTCTAGATGTGCGTCAAACTGAAGTCTGACCCTCAGGCTGAAGCTCTAGGACAAGCAGATAGGCCCTTTGAAGAGAAAGACAGGCTGTTTCAGTCTGCTATCTGCACAGTCCCTAGGAATGGTAGCTGGCCAAGAACTATATCTTAATTTGTTACAGTCCCATGGGACGCAGGAATGTAAGCCCTGCTGACCACCAGACGTAGACAACTGAGAGGTGTCCCCTGGGTGGCAGTCACAAAAACCAGGTCATTGGACATACATACAAGCTCCTTTCTGGGGCATACTTGCTCTTTAGAGCATGGTAGAGGGAGAGTGAAAATATGGTGGACCTCCTCCAAGATCCTTAGAGAGTATTACAGTTGGCCCTAACATGTATATTTAATTAGAAGCTTGCCCCTCTGGCCCTCTACGAATATAAGTTAATAGCCCTCTTTCACAGAAAGACTGGACTTCAGGCTCTTTGTCTTTTGCTGTGCCTTTGGGGTAGTAGCTAGTTAAAAACTCTTTCCTTGTTGGTTACAGTTCTATGGGACCCATGAGCATGAGCCAGGAAATTAAGGATGGCAGCTGTAAAAATTAAGGCACCAAACAAGGTATATGCTCACTTCAGGGAGATGTTAGTGAGCTGGAGGCCAGCAAAAGGGGAACACAAAGATGGCATCTGCCAGCTTCCATCCTTGCAAAGTACCCTATGCGGCTCCTAGACATGTGTTAAATTAGATATCTGCCCCTTAGGCCAGTGCTTTAAGATAAGCAACTAAACCTCTTCTATAAAAAGTCTGTGTACTTTTCAATTGGCTGTCTTTGCCCTAGTCCCTGGTATGGGTGAGTCCAAGGGTGCAAGGCCTTTAAGAGCCATTTCTCAGTTCATGATGGCCCTGTGGGTTTCATGGACATGAGCCAAGTTGGTTTTCAGTACTAGATGTTTGGGGGGCCTACCTCTCTGGTACAGATCTTAAAAGCTGGACCAATGTGGGGTTCAAACCCTCAGGGACAACCTGGGTTTTCAGGTTGTGGGTTGCAACTCTAGGGGTGAGGTTTAAGGCAAGATTCTGTCTTAGCCTCTCCTACCCACTTCAGTGTGGTATTTTGTTTTGTTTTTGCCTGATGTGTAAGAGTTTCTCAGAAAGGTTTCTTTTTCTTCTATTTACTTTTTCAGAGAAATTTGTTACATCTGTAGCTGTAGATATGGTGGGTTCATAGGAGGAGGTAAGTTAGGATCTTCCTATGCCACTATCTTTAAATGGAACTCTTTGAGTAATTATTTTACTATGTACTATATAACTTATATATGTATAAACTTATAGACACTATATACATATATGAGCAAATTTCTTGATTTTGAAAAATGTGCAATCCTCTCCAATGACACTTAAGAACATGAGGAACATTATAGCTTCTCCAAATTTTTTTCTTTTATTTATCAAGATTTTTTTTCTCCCATTATCTAAGTTTAAATTATTGTCATGTCTATAATCCCCAAAGTTCCATATTTATAATATATTTCTATCAAGTAATTTTTCTTTGTCAGGAAGGTTTATAGATGTCTCCATATGTTGAATGTATACATGTTCAGGAAGACTTTCTGTTCATATTTTAAATAAAAATGATAAAAAATTTTAAGTTATAGGGGCACGTGTGTGGCTCAGTGTGTTAAGCATCTGCCTTTGGTTCAGGTCATGATCTCAGGGTCCTGGGATGGAGTCCCACATCAGGCTCTCGGCTCAACAGGGAGTCTGCTGCTCCCTTTTGTTCTCCCTCTGTGCTTCCCCCCGACCCGCCAAATAAATAAATAAATAAAATCTTTAAAATGTTTACGTTATATTTCTTCCTGGAACTCTATATATTATTCAACTGTTGGCTGATATTGAATTTGCTGAAGAGAATAATGTAGCCAGTTTTTCATGCTTTATCCATCCATGTAACTTGATTTTTCCATCTGAATATCATAGGATTCATTCTTGATCCTTCAAGTTTATTGTTTTATTATTAACATATATATCAGCATTCATCGTTTTATACCAACTTTTCCTGGAACATATTTTGTATTTTTGATATAGAAATTCTTCTCTTTATTTCAGTAATATATTTTTTCTCTTATATTTACCTATTCTTATAGAAATCTAATCACACTTTCCTTTGGTTTCCTTTGTTTTGTCATGTATATCATCTTGTTAATCATATTTTTTATTTGATTTTAACAATTCTCTCTTGCATAGTCTTCTGGTGTTGGTCGTTATTCCTGTCTCTGTTTCCAGTAGAATTAATTCTATTGCTTTCTGGTTCAAATGTAATTTTCATTCCTCTATTTGTTTTATTCTTTTCTTTCTTTTCTGTGCATATGCTTAGTGTTGAAACTTCTTTCTTTTCAATTCATTTTTGAACAGAAAAATTTTATCTAGTTCAGGTGTTTTCTCAGCAATAATTAAGGCAAGCAGATGGATATTGATCTGAGATCACAACTTTAAGGGGAAAACAAAACCCGCAATGATAAATCAGCTTTTGGCATTCCCTCCTCAAAGCAAGTGGTCACCCAGACAGAAGATGCTCATTCTCAGTGAAGCTTTTAGCCCTGAGGTATTTTGTTTGATGTTTAGTGTTGATCCTGCTTAGTCAATTCAGTCTTCTACTATAAAATTGGATCCATTCACATTCTCTCCTTTCATTATGATTGACCCACCATGATGCTTTTCCTGCATAAAAAGAGAAATTAGAGGACATAGAGATGATCCATAAACAATATCCTTCCTTCATCCATACTTTTTTATTAGGTTTCAGAGGGTAATGGAGCATAAACAGGCTACTACTTTATCATCTTTTTATTTTTATTCTTTTATTTTATTTTGATCATTGAATATATCTCTTCTGAATTTCACTTTATGAATTAAATCTAGCTCATTGTTGTGTATATAAGTCACAGTTTTATTATTATTTCCATGAAATCCACAGTGAATTTCTTGATCTGCATTTATACTTTTACATGAAGCATCAATTATTTGGCCATTGAAGAATGGTGTAAGTCACATTCACTGCAATGGATTTTACACGACAGAAGTTCTAAACACAGTGGTGATTCACATGACATATTATAAAATTATAACATCTTCAGAATAGAATTCCAAAGTCTTCAAAGCAAGAAAGAAATTCATTTCTTTTTTTTTTTTTAAAGATTTTATTTATTTATTTATTTGACAGAGAGAGAGATCACAAGCAGGCAGAGAGGCAGGTAGAGAGAGAGGAGGAAGCAGGCTCCCTGCTGAGCAGAGAGCCCGATGCGGGGCTCGATCCCAGGACCCTGAGATCATGACCTGAGCCGAAGGCAGCAGCTCAACCCACTGAGCCACCCAGGCGCCCCAGAAATTCATTTCTTATATGAGATATATTCACACCATTTTACTGAATTACTACATAATTAAATGAACTAGCAACCATTTGCTTCTTTATTACTTTTTTATAAGATGAAAAGAGCATGTTAAAATGAAAATATACAAATTCTAAATATCACTTTCACAAATAGTTTCTATTTTATTTCCTCATGATAGATTTTCTTGAATCTTTTGAAAGCGGCAAAGGTATAAAAATGTTCTCTCAGTATCAATTAACCAACTTTCAATTGTTCAGTTTTGCTTTGTGTTTTGTTTCCTTGGCATATCAGAGCATTTGGTTTTTACATGAGCACATCTGCCTTTCAGTTGTAAACTCCCAGTAATAAATCCTTAAAATCTGAATGTGTTCTCATTAAATGTATCATAAATTCCTTGTTGGACTTATTAAACTTTGAAATTGCCCTTAATATAACAGTCTCTTATATGTCTTAAGTTGATTCCTATTTTCATTCAGATGTACAATTTAAACTTATGGAAATATACAAAGACATCAATGTAAAAAAGCATCTATTTGCATTTTTAAGAATACAATAAAAAATTTAATGTATACTCATAAGTTATCATTTATCTCTAGGAGACTGATTCATATTTAGAGTATAGAAACACTGCTGTTGTCTGCTCCAAATGAGTTATTTTTCACAGGGAGAGAGCTATTTGAACTTAATTCTCCTAGAATTTCTCTGTCTGTCTCTCTCTCACTCTGCCTTATGGCAAATGGATAACTTCTCTGACTTGTCAGTTTTTTTCTTTAAGAATGAGATGCCAGGGGACACCTGGGTGGCTCAGTTGGTTAAGCAGCTGCCTTCGGCTCAGGTCATGATCCCAGCCTCCTGGGATCGAGTCCCACATCGGGCTCCTTGCTCGGCAGGGAGCCTGCTTCTCTCTCTGCCTCTGCTGCCACTCAGCCTGCCTGTGCTCGCTCTCTCTCTTTCTCTCTCTCTGGCAAATAAATAAATAAAATCTTAAAAAAAAAAAAAAAAAAAAGAATGAGATGCCAGCATGTGCTCAATGTTATGTTATGTTTTGCTTCTTTGTACTATAACCATACAGGGAAGACTTTATAGAGGGTGGTCTTTATACTTCCAGCATTGCTTTGATTGGGTAGGTAAGGCTGTTTAATTCTTCAAAATAAAGCATGTTACTTGGTTGCAGATATATACATTATTAACTATATCAATTAGAGAAACAGTCATATTTGTTCTCTTATCTATCTTACTCTGTTGGTCTTATTTCCCAATTGATTTAGAAATCAGATGGGGAAATTAGTGTTATAGAATCTTAAAACCTATGTTAATTTACTTCATCAGAGTTTTATGGGTAAACAAATATGTTAATGAATTATTTTTTGCAGAAAAATAAAACAGCCAGACAAAATAGAGAAATACTTGGTAGCCAGCAGTATTTCATTTCCCTCTAAGAAAATTATGTGGGAAATCATGTGTCATTATTATATAGATGACTGTGTGTTAAGTATGCAATTATACAATCTGGATGAGACTCACTTTATAATCTTATTTTCCTATAAAGATATACTTATTATGAAGACTACATGCTTAACTCTACTGGTCTGTGTAAGTTATTAGAAACTGCTGGAAATACTGAAATTTTCCTTGGGCACCCTTTTTCTAACTAAATACATTTAGGTAAATACATAGGTCTCTTCAGGTACAAGAAACTATCTTCGAATAGTGCATAATATATTTTAACATGCTACATAAGTGGATACTCTAATATAGTTTTATAAACCCTTATCCAAATTTTCCAGTCTACAGTTACAGAAGATATATTTCTAACTCTCCCATAGCAAAGATGGCTTGTTGTTTACCCACAACTTGCTCCCTATTCATTGTATTCAATTTATGCTAGTAACAATTGCTCAGGTAGACAATAAAATACATTTCTCAGTCACTCATCTTTAAGCATCTACATCCCCATGATTGGGGTGTGACCTATGGAATGAGGGCTCAAGTTCTTAAGCAAACTCCAAGCCTGTCACATAAAAACCTCTTATAATATCCTCTAGTCTTGATCTTTCCTCAAAATCAGTGCTGAATGTTGAATTTCAAAGTGATGTATGCAGCCTCTGTTGGAGATGGTAGAGCCTTCATTAGGCTGGGTTCCTAAATGAATATATAAAGAAGCCATCTAGGAAGGGACATCACCAAGATGGTGACATAGGTTCCTAACTTTGCTTCTTTCACAAGAACAACTTATCACCATTCATATACCAGACATGTGAATGGGAATGAGGCTGAAGACATGGGAATGAGGCTGAAGCATACTACTGTAGTAGAGACTGCATTAGAAGGATAAAGAGGACTGACCACATAACGCTTTTCCTAGTGGGAAAAAAGAGCCCAGGGGAGACATCCATCTCCCTTAGCATTATGAGTCCCTTCTTGGGAGCTTCTACTGTGGTCTTGCCACATGGGGATGTTGGGGAATATGAAGGTCTTGACCACTGGGAATCTGATTGTGATAGAGAAGAGGCTTCTGATAACCAGCACTCAAATCTTAGAAGACCAAGTTCTGCTGTCAGTGCCCAAATAGTAACTCCAATCAGTAGTTTACTCATATATACAGCCAGTATGGTCATGAATTCTAATCAGCAAACTTGCTGAGGTATAAGTCTTCCTGATTCAGGTATTAAACTCAAGCTCCTCTTTGCCTCTAGGGCCTGGTCTGCTGCCACACAGACAGGAAGAGCTGAAACATAATCCATTCTACTGCTGAGTATAGTTCTTGACACTGCTGACCAAAAATCCTGACCAGGAATACCAGGGCAGGGAGTCTTTCTGGAGTTGGCCTTACTATTCTAGCCCAGTAAGGAGCTCATTCATAGCCTGTTTATTGCTGAGTGAGCAGCCCCTGAGCCCTGCCCAACCAGAAAACATGGCCAGAACACATAAAACATTTTGTAGCCCAGTACACTTGACTGGAGAGTCTGGTGGACAGAACCAATCAGCTGCAGAGCTAAGCCAGGGGTCCTGTTCAGCCAGAAAACTGGGGCATGGGTTAATTTGACTTAAGATCATAAAGAGCTTTACCAGCTTAGAGCCAGTTCTCCTACTCTGCTCTTGCAGAGAAACTAGTTCATAGCCCTGCCCTTTGCTGAATACAGTCTACAGGACACATGGGAAATTTCATAGCCCATCCAGCAAACCTGCATATAGGATAACTTGAATAGAGAATACATTCTGTGGCTTTCCCCTCCAGCAAAGCAAAACTGGTAGCCTGTCTGCCCAGGGAATTCATTACATGGTTATCTGATTTAGATCCCCAAACCACAAAGATTCCCTAGAGCCTGTTTTGCCTTTTTAGGGCAAGGAAGCTAACTTATAACCCCACCTAATAATGAATATAATGCCAAGTTCTCACCACTAGGCTGACCAAAGAACTCAGGCGACCACCAAGCCTATCCTACAGATTTGCTTGGGCAGGAAACCAAACCAGCAATCTTACCCAACTGTTTTCAGCTAGTGTATCATCTCCTCAGATGATACACTAGCTGAATCTCAGAACACAATCAGTGTCCTCACCCCCAAACAGACATTGATATAAAGCCCCACCTCCCCAATGATATTATGAGCAAACATGTCCAGGAACCCAGAGTGAGCTGAAAGGTAAAGAACTGTCTCTGCCAAAGTAAGACTATAAGGTCTGGACAAGGAGAGCATTTTCTCAAATCTTCAGGGGCCAACATAAAGAATCAAAGACCATGAAAAAGCAAGCAAACATGACACAACAAAAGGAAGCAAACAAAACTCCAATAACTGATCCTAAAGAAATGGGAATCTATGAACTTTAGACAAAGAGTTCAAAATAATCCTTTTAAAGAAGTTTAGTAATGTATAAGAACACACTGAAACACCACTACATAAAATTAGGGGAAAAAAAATCCCAGAACTGAAAAATACCATGACTAAAGAACCCAACAGAGAGCTATAAAAGTGGAATCAATAATGTAGAAGAAAATATCAGTAACCCAGAAGACAAGATACTTGAAATTATCCATCCAGAGGAGAAAAAAAGTAAAGGAAGCCCATGGGACTCAATTAAAAGAAACAACATCCTCACTATGGGAATTCCAACAGGAGAAAAGAGAGGAAGAGAAAGTATATTTAATACAATAATGGATGACAACTTAAATCTGGGGAGAAAAATGGACATCCAGATTCATGAGGCCCACAAGATCCAAAAAAGTTTGAACCTAAATAGGGCTGTACCAAGACACATTATAACTAAATTGCCAAAACTCAAAGACAAAGAAAAAAATTTGAAAGCAGCAAGAGAAAAGAGAGTTTACATAAAACCAACCCCCATAAAACAATTGGCAGATTTCTCAACAAATTTTTCAGGCTAAAAGAAAAAGGAATAATGTATTCAAAATGTTGACATTAAAAAAAAAGTCAACCAAGAATTCAATTTCTTTTTTTTTTTTTTAAAGATTTTATTTATTTATTTGACAGAGAGAAATCACAAGTAAGCAGAGAGGCAGGCAGAGAGAGAGGAGGAAGCAGGCTCCCTGCTGAGCAGAAAGCCCGATGTGGGGCTCCAACCCAGGACCTGGGATCATGACCCGAGCTGAAGGCAGCGGCTTAACCCACTGAGCCACCCAGGCGCCCCTAAGAATTCAATTTCTTAAGTACTAAATTCAATTCAATGCTGAAGGATAGCATTGCTATGGAAGGAGAAATATTTTCTCAGGTAAACAAAAGCTGAGGGAGTTAATCAACTCTAAATCTGCATTACATAAAAAATGCCAGAGAGGAGCAGGAGTCAAGATGGCGGAGAAGTAGCAGGCTGAGACTACTTCAGGTAGCGGGAGATCAGCTAGACAGCTTATCTAAAGATTGCAAATACCTACAAATCCAACAGGAGATCGAAGAGAAGAAGAATAGCAATTCTAGAAACAGAAAATCAACCACTTTCTGAAAGGTAGGACTGGAGGAGAAGTGAATCCAAAGCGACGGGAAGATAGACCGCGGGGGGAGGGGCCGGCTCCCGGCAAGCGGCGGAGCAACGGAGCACAAAATCAGGACTTTTAAAAGTCTGTTCCCCTGAGGGACATCGCTCCAGAGGCTTAACCGGGGTGAAGCCCATGTGGGGTCAGCGTGGCCTCAGGTCCCGCAGGGTCACAGAAGGATCGGGTATGTCTGAGTGTCGCAGAGCTTACAGGTATTAGAACGGGGAAGCCGGCTACCGAGACAGAGCCAAGGAGTGAGCTCTAAGCTCGGGGTTACCTTGAACCGGTCGCAGGCTCGGTCAGCTTGGAGCGCAGACGGAGGCAGGGTGACGGGAGTAATTGGGCGCTGTTCCCTGAGGGCACACTGAGGAGTAAGGCCCCGGGCTCTTGGCTCCTCTGGGCCAGAGACTGGGAGGCCACCATCTTCATTCCCCGTCCTCCGGAACTCTACGAAAAGCGCTCAGGGAACAAAAGCTCCCGAAAGCAAACCCGAGAGGATTACTCAGCCCGGCCACTGGTAAAGGCGGTGCAACTCCGCCTGGGGCAAAGACGCTTGAGAATCACTACAACAGGCCCCTCCCCCAGAAGATCAACAAGAAACCCAGCCAGGACCAAGTTCACCCAC
>NW_019154105.1:74505553-74577214 GCF_002288905.1 Enhydra lutris kenyoni | reverse complement strand
CGGCGAGGATGCGGAGAAAGGGGAACCCTCCTACACTGTTGGTGGGAATGCAAGCTGGTGCAACCACTCTGGAAAACAGCATGGAGGTTCCTCAAAATGTTGAAAATAGAACCACCCTATGACCCAGCAATTGCACTGCTGGGTATTTACCCTAAAGATACAAACGTAGTGATCCAAAGGGGCACGTGCACCCAAATGTTTATAGCAGCAATGTCTACAATAGCCAAACTATGGAAAGACCCTAGATGTCCGTCAACAGACGAATGGATAAAGAAGAAGTGGTATATATTCACAATGGAATACTATGCAGCCATCAAAAGAAATGAAATCTTGCCATTTGCGACGACATGGATGGAACTAGATGGTATCATGCTTAGCAAAATAAGTCAATTGGAGAAAGACAACTATCACATGATCTCCCTGATATGAGGGAGAGGAGATGCAACATGGGGGGTTAAGGGAGTAGGAGAAGAGTAAACAAGATGGGATTGGGAGGGAGACAAACCATAAGTGACTCTTAATCTCACAAAACAAACTGAGCGTTGATGGGGGGAGGGGGGGTTGGGGGGGTGGGTTTATGGACATTGGGGAGGGTATGTGCTATGGTGAGTGCTGTGAAGTGTGTAAACCTGGCGATTCACAGACCTGTACCCCTGGGGATAAAAATATATTATATGTTTATAAAAAATAAAATTAAAAAAGTATCAAACAAACAAACAAAAAAATGCCAGAGAGAGTTATTTGAAAGTAAAAGTACACTAATTAACATCATAAAGACACTAAAAGGTAATATAATTCTCACCACTAATGAGAAATATGTAGTCAAATTTAGATTCTGTGATAGGATAATGTTGGTGCATAATTTATATATAATTGGTTTGAAAGTTAAAAACAAAAAGAGTAATAATAACCATAACTATGATAATGTTATTGGATACATGATATAAAAAAATATGTTAACTGTAACAATTACAAAAAATGTAAGTTGAAAAGAAAGACATAAAACTGAAAGTTCAAAACCCTATCAATGTTAAATTGTTGTCGCTTTAAAATAGGGTGTTATAATTTTAAGATGCCATATATAATAATGTTTCATGATAATCTCAAAAGAAAAACATGCAGCAATTACACAAAAGTACATATAAAGAAGACAAAGCTTACTGATACCAAAAGATTAAAAAAAGACAGTAAGAAATAAGAAATAGTGGATCTAAAAAACAGCCAGAATACAATGAAGAAAATGGGAATAATAAGTTCCTACCAATAAAAAATTACTTTAAATGTAAACAAATGATACTAGCCAGTCAAGACACAGAATGGCTCAGTAGATTAAAAGACAAGATCCAATAATATGTGGCCTACATGGTCTGTTTTCAAGCTAAAGGGATGGAAAAGTCATTTCAAGCAGATGGTGAGTAAAAAGCAGGAGTAGCTATACTTAAACCAGACAAAATGGACTTTAAAAATAGTAAAAAATAAATAGGAAGGTAATTATATAATGATAAAGGGGTCAATCTATCAAGAAAGATTAATAATTATAAATATTTCTGTACCCAATATCAGAGCACCTAAATATATAAAGCACAACTAATAAAACTAAAAGTAGAAATAAATAGCAATATAATTAGAGTTGGGGACTTAAAATTTTACTTATGAAAGTGGATAGATCATCCAGAGAATCAAAGAAACAGTAGAATTGAACAAAACTGCAGACCAAATGGACCTATGAGACATATACAGAATATTCTGATGGCATACACATTTTCTCCAAGTGCCTAAAGAACATTTTCCAGGATAGACCATGTGTTAGGCTACAGAATAAGTCTGAACAAATTCAAGAAGACTGAAACCATACCAGTATCTTTTCTGTCCACCATAGTAGAATACTAGAAATCAGTAATGGAAAAAAACTCATGAAACCATGGAAATTAAAGGGGGAAAAAAAGAAGGATCTAGACACAAAGAAAAATGTAAATACAACATATCAACACTCACAGGATGAAACAAGAGTAGTTTGAAGAGGGAAGTTCATATCAAGAAATGCCTACATTAAAAACAAAGACAAAATTCAAAGAACCTAACTATATACCTCAAAAAACTGGGGAAAAAAATAAAATAGAACCCAAAGGTAGAAAGAAACATAATACAGAGTAAAGAAGAAATGAATGAAATGGAAAAGTATATAAAGGATCAAAAAAATTGAGAAACTTTTAGCTAGACTAACCAAGGAAAAAAGAGAAGATCCAAATCAACAAAATTATAAATAAAAAAGGAGATATTACAACTGATACCACAGAAATACAAAGGATCATAAGAGGCTACTATGAACAACAATAAATCAATGACTGTAAAACCGAGAAGATATAGAAAAACTCTGAGAAACATACATTGTATTGGGTTGCCTGGGTGGCTCAGTCATTAAGTGTCTGCCTTTGGCTCAGATCATGATCCCAGGGCCCTGGGATCAAGCCTAGAATCAGGCTCCCTGTTCTGCGGGAAGCCTGCTTCTCCCTTTTCCCACTCCCTCTGCTTGTGCTCCCCTTTTCCCTGTGTCTCTGTCAAATAAATAAATAAAATCTTAAAAAAAAAAAAGAAACATACATTGTATCAAAACTGAATCAGAAAAAAACCATATAATCTATCAAAACTGAATAAGAAATAGAAAATCTAGAGGCACCTGGGTGACTCAGTCAGTTAAGGGGCTGACTCCTGATTTGTGGCTCAGGTGGTGATCTCAGGGTTATGACATCAAGCTCCATGTCAGAGTCTGCACTCAACAGAGAGTCTGCATGAGGATTCTCTCTTCCTCTGCCCATCCCCCCATTTGTACACACGCTCTTTCGCTCTCTCTCTCTCTAAAACAAATAAATAAATCCTTTAAAAAAAGAAATAGAAAATCTATACAGATCAATTTGCTAATAAAGAGATCAAATCAGTAATCTTAAATCTCTCAACAAAGAAAAAGCTAGTGCCAGAGATGGCTACACTGGTATATTTTACCAAACATTTAAAGAACTATTATCAATCCTTCTCAGATTCTTCCAAAAAATCAAAGTGGAGGGGACACTCCCAAATTCATTTTACCAGGGCAGCATCACCCTGATACCAAAGACAGAAAACAACATTATTAGAGAAGAAAACTACAGATTAATGTCCCTGATGAATACAGAAGCAAAAATTATTAATAAAATACTAGCAAACAGAATTCAGTGTATTAAAAGGATTGTTCATCATGATCAAATGGTGTGCTGTAAAGATGGTTCAACATATGCAAATCAATTAATAGACTAAAAGAAAAGAAAATAATCAACATCCACTCATGACAAAAACTCAACAAATTAGGTGTAGAAGGAATGTACCTCAACAATTTAACAAAGATGATGAAAGTGGTGAAAGTTTGAAATCTCTTCCTCCAAGCTAAACAACACAATGCGCTCACTTTCACAATTCTTATTAAATATAGTATTTGAAGTCCTATCTAGAGCAATCAGGTAAAAATCAATCAATCAATCAATCAATCAATCAGAATTCGAAGGGAAGTAAAATTGGCTCTAATATGTGAAAAATCATGGAATCCACCAAAAAACTATCACATCTAATCAACCAATTCAGGAAAGTTCCAGGATACAAATTAATATACAATAATTAGTAGCATTTCTGTAAACTATGAATTATATAAAAAAGAAATGAAGAAGTCAACCCCCATTTACAATAACATCAAAAATAGTACAATACTTAAAAATAAATTTAACTAAGGTGAAAAATGTCCACATTGAAAAATACAAAAATACTGATGAAGGAAATCAAAGACACAAATAGATGGAAAGGTATCCCCTATTCATGGATGAGAATTAGTATTCTTAAAATGTCCATACTAACCAAAGCCATCTGTAAATTCAAAGCAATCCCTATCAAGATTCCAATATAAATATGAACACATGAAAAGACATTCAACAACACTACCGTCATGGAAATGCAAATCAAAACCACAATTAGAATCTCACCCTGTCAGAATAGCTAGTATCAAAAAAAGACAAGAAAAGGCAGGATGGTGAGGGTGTGGAGAAAAGGAAATCCTATGTGCTGCTGGTGGGAATATTGGTACAGTCACTTTGGAAAGCAATATGGAGGTTCCTCAAATAATTAAAAATAAAATTAAAAATTAAAAATAAAACTACCAAATTATATAGCAATTCTACATGTAAGTATATATCTAAAGAAAATGAAAATACTAATTTGAAAAGACCTATATGTCACTATGTTCATTGCAGCATTATTTACAATAGCCAAGATATGGAAGCAACCTAAAACCTAAAAGGTCATTGGTAGATGAATGAATAAAGAAAATGTGATATATACTCACGCACACATGCATACTGGAATATTAGTCACAAAAATAAGAATAAAATCTCATCATTTGCAACAACATGAATGGAACTAGGACATTATACCAAGTGAAATCATCAGAAGAAGATGAATACAATATGATTTCACTTATACATAGAATAAAAAAACAAATGAATAAACAAAACAGGGACAGATTTATAAATACAGAGAACAAACTGATGGTTGTCAGAAAGGAGAAGGGTAGGAGGATGGATGAAATAAGTGAAGGGGACCAAGAGGTACAATCTTAGAGTTAAAAAATAAATAAGACATGGGATATAATATACAGTAAAGGGAATATAACCAACAATATTGTAACAATTTGGTTGTTACATAATACAATATTGTGACAGATAGTAACTACACTTGTTGTGGTAACCACATCATGATGTAGATAAATATTGAATCCCTATGTTGTATACCTAAAACTAATACAATATTGTATGTCAATAAAATAGAATAAAATACAAATACAAAAATAATTCAATGTCATTTACTTAAAGAGGCAGAAAAAATAATCCTAATCCTAAAATATATATGAGAAGATCCTGGGGAAAAACAAAGTGGGAGGCATCACACTTACTTATTTCTAGCTACATATAAAGTTCTGGTAATCAAAACAATATGGTTACAGCACAAAATGGATATATTGACCAACAGAACAGAATCAAGAGCCCCAAA
This sequence comes from Enhydra lutris kenyoni, assembly GCF_002288905.1. Classification (NCBI taxonomy): domain Eukaryota; kingdom Metazoa; phylum Chordata; class Mammalia; order Carnivora; family Mustelidae; genus Enhydra; species Enhydra lutris. Next base: position 74,572,147 of record NW_019154105.1, on the reverse strand, counting down.
ATTAACCCATGCATATATAATCAACTAATATTTGACAAGGGAGCCAAGGATATTCATTGGAGAGAAGACAATCTTTTCAATGCATGGTCCTGAGAAAGTTGGATAATCAAATGTAAAAGAATGAAACTAAATCACTATCTTACACCACTCACAAAAATTAAGTCTAAGTATTTTAAGTACTTAATTATAAGGAAAAAAACCATTGAACTCCTAGGAGAAAATATAAGTGGTAATCTTCTTGACATGGGTTTATAAATATGTTCACATATTGCACTAAGCACAAGCAATAAAATCAAAATCAAACCAATGAGACTACATTAACTAAAAAGCTTGCATAACAAAACAAAACAATACCAACAAAGGGAAAAGACAACCTACAGAATTGAAAAAGAATATTTGCAGGGCACCTGGGTGGCTCAGTTGGTTAAGCATCTGCCTGTTCAGCTCAGGTCATGAGCCCAGGGTCCTGGGATTGAGCCCAATGTCAGGGTCCCTGCTCAGCAGGGGAGCCTGCTTCTCCTTCTCCCTCAGCAGCAATCCCTGCTTGCGCTCTCTTGCTCTCTGTCAATAAAATCTTAAAAAAGACAAAGAATATTTGCAAACCATTTGTCTGATAAGGGCTCAATATTCCAAATATAAACAAACAAACAAACAAAAACTTACACAATTCAATAGCAAAATAAATAAAGAAAACCAAGTAATCTGATTTTAAAAATAGGCAAAGACCAAAATAGACATTTTTACAAAGAAGATATATAAATGAACAATAAGTACATGAAAAGGTGCGCAACAGCACTAATCATTTGGGAAATGCAAATCAAAACCACAGTGAGATATCACCTCACTGCTATTAGAATGACTATCAAAAAGACTAGAGATAAATGCTGGGGAAGATGTGAAGAAAAGGGAACTCTAGTGCATTGTAGTGGTTTACAAATTCAGTCACTATAGAAAACAGACGATCCTCAAAAAATAGAATGGAATGTTATTGAGCCATGAACAGAGTAAAATCTTACTATTTACAGTAACTTGAATGGACCTTGAGGACATTATGCTAAGTGTGGTATTTCAGAGTAAGACAAATAGTGCATGATGTAGTTTATATGTGTAATTAAGCAAAAACCTCCTAGAAAAAGAGATAAGATGCAGAGGGGAAGATGGAGGAATGGGAAGAAGGTGGTCAAAAGTACACAATCCCTGTTATTAGATAAGCACTGGGGATTTAATGTCCAGCATGATGACTATAGTTAACACCACTGCATGGAATATTTGAATGTGGTTATAAGAGTATATTATATGAGTTCTCATCACAAAGGGAAAATACACTTTTTAATCTGTATGAGATGATGATGACTACTAAATTTATTGTGGTAATCATTTCACAATATATGTGAATCAAATCATCATGCTGTATACCTTATAACTATATAGTGCTGTATGTCAATTATATCTTAATAAAACTAGGAAAAATTGAAACAAAAAGCTAATGTCAACTGTACATAAGGAAAATTCTAATCATGTGCCATCTAATAGAATACAAGGAGACCACATCACTTCTATGGCATTCTTCACAAAAATGCATCACCTGAAACTAATCATGAAGAAACAGACAAATCCAAATGGGGGGACATTCTACAAAATAATAGTCATGAAATCTTCAAAAGTACCTGGGTCATGAAAGTCAAGGAGAGCTGAGGAAATAAATGATCCAGATTAAAGAGGACTAAAGAGACATGACAACTAAACTAATCTGTGATCCTGGACTTTATTGAGACAATCAGCAGAACTTGAAAAGGTGTTGAGGATTCAATGATAGTAATGTGTATGAATTAATCTTCTGATTTTTTACATCACATTGTTATTTTGTGGGGATATGTCCTTATTTGTAGAATGTCAGTTAGAACTGCAGTTAGAACTGCATCAAATTGACATAGAACTGCAATGCAGTTAGAACTGCATTGACCATTGTTCCAAAAGAAAGAAGAAAGGAAAAAAAAGAAAAGAAAAAAGAAAGGAAAGGAAAGGAGAAAAGAAAAGAAAAGAGGAAAAGAAAAGAGAAAAGGAAAAAAGGAGAAAGAAAGAAAGAAAGGAAGGAAGAAAGAAAGAAAGAAAGAAACCCACTTATCAGTCTTTCCCTTCACCCATCCTCCCATACTCACATCAGTTTCTGTAAGCTACTGAGATTTTAGGGTTTATTAATTATAAATAGTTTGGCAAACTTAACAAATGCACCCCTTGGCTTTCCTTATGACAGATTATTTATTAATGTGGGACTTACTGCATCTTAGTAGCCTGCAATAGGAAAGGTTTCCCAAACTGCTTTTGTTACTTAAAGTTGAGAGAGTTGCTAAGAGCAAAGACTCTGAAGTTGAATCCCGGCTCCTCCATTTGCCAACTCTGTGACCATGGGAAGTAACATATTATCTCTGTACATCAATATTTGATTTGTAATCATAATAGCACACAACGGAGAGTGTTGTTTTGAGAATTCTATGAGTTATTATATAGAAAACCTTTAAAATACAGCCCAACATAGAGGAATAAAATTCACAATTTTGCCTTTAACTTCCTTTATAAATTTAAGTATTAAACATAAATTTTGTTTTCACTTATCTCCAGAAAAACAACATTCAAAATTCAGAGACATTGTGTAATAACAATTGAGTAATATAAATTAATTCATACATTTGCTTATAGTAAATCCTAATGAAGCATTATAGGGGGATGGCAGAGCTATTCTTAATCCTGAGAATATTGCTTAAAGCATAGAAAAGGATGAGAAAAAACATTTTGTATGGTAGGTGAAAGATTAAAAATAATGGGGAGGTAATGGAAAAGAATATCTTTCTAATGTAGTGGAAGGATTGTTTGCACAAAAAAATACAAGTCCATATTCTGTATTACTTAACCCATTTGATTTAACCCTTAAAATTCACTTACCAAAAATACAGTCCCCATGCTAGAAGATAATGCATTTCACACGTTTCCTCTATATTTTAAGAACTTAATGCTTTAATAATAAAAAAAAATCCTTCACTATATTTAATGAGCTAAAAACAATAATTTACCAATGCATGTAGTTAAACCTCTCCCAGAAAAGCACATAAAGTCTTTCTTTATTTGTTCTTTAAGTCTGTATAAGATTTCTGCTGGCAAATTAACAGTTTAGATTTTTCATAAAGAGAGATTCAAAGAGCATAAACTTCTACCCCTCCTAGGAAATTTTAGGGTTAAATAAGAATTTTATTTGGTACAAATTTCCCCATTTTCAGATATTCATATTTATATTTCATTTTTACCTCTGCTTTTAAACTTGTTGTCAGGTTATGTGATAATATTCAGGGCATTTTCTTTTTCAGTTGCAACTTTGTAAGTGATCTGAAGTAAGGTTTGATTTGACAGTCATAAATCTTATGACAGTCATTTCTTCTTAGAAAGAAACAAATCTTAGTCAGTCATTTCTTAAGCTAGATGCATTTGTTGTGCTGTTGTAATGATAACTTTTGATAAGCCCATAGTCCCTCTCATGTGTAGAGGGACTTTTACTAAAAAATATATACCTATATATCCTGACAAGCACATTTTTTTAAAAACGGGTTTTAGTTTTTTTTGTTCTTATCTCTCCATTTTCCCATCATCACACATCGAAGTAGAAGGACTATGGTTTTACATAGGTAAAAAATTTCACACACACACACACACACACACACACACACACATAAACACAACATGCATACACACAAATAATATCATATGGTGCATTTATATCACATTCAAGAACAGACAAACTAATTGGTAGTAATGAAAGAACACTGAATACCTCTGGTGGTGGCTTAGTACAGACATTGCCTAGGAAAGAACAGAAAAGAACCTTCTGCAGAAATGAAATTTTTTAAATCTTTATCTTGCTGGTAGTTATATGGGTACACATGTATAAAAGTGTAAGCTGTATATTTAGTTGTTGTACATTTTAATAAAGTACACCACAATGTTTAAAAAGAGAAAGTAGAAAAGGGTAATACCATTTTTCTCCTATAGTAGAGTTATTGAACTGTAGCTCATCAATAAAGTTTGAAACAGCTGTGTGGTAAAGGAATGAAAAGAGGCCAAGTCATGAAGTAAGATTCCACGGAGGGTGGGAAACTAGAAATCACCCCTAGGGGCCACTGGAAAGTGGTGAGAGCATTAGTGAAATACTCCAGGTCTAGCTTTCTGTTGTTCATTTATCACTCCTCTAGAATCACCACGGCTTATTCTTACTACTGTTGTCATCCTAAATATAAAAAAACATCTGGGAAAGCAGGCAACAAACAGCAGCAGCTGTTATTATTGGCACAGAACAAAGGAGAAAAGCACAGAGATGGCAGCATGTAGCAAAACAGCCATAAAACTGGGACAGCAGCAGCAGCAGCATGCCCAATGATGGCAGAGAACTGAATACAAGGAAGGGTGGCCAGCAGCATTTCTACAAAACTAGTACGAAAACCTTAGCACAAAATAGTTTTTAGGCAAATCATGAATATATAACCAATAAGTCAAAAGATTTTTTTTCATAAAAATATGCACTTTCTCAGTATCCCAAACCAACTACACATTCTAACCCAGATTTTTAAAAAGATATTTATTTATGTGAGAGAGAGACAGACAGACAGAGCACAAGCAGAGGGAGGGGCAGAGGGAGAGGGAGAAGCAGACTCCCCACTGAGTAGGGATCCTGACATGGGGCTCAATCCCTCAAAACCTGAGCTGAAGGCAGATGCCTAAGCAACCCACTGTGCCTCTCAGGTGCCCCACCCACTTTTTTTTTTTTTCCCCCTCCAAACTAACATCTGTCAGTTTACTGAGTACTTAGAGTTTGCTAAGTAAATCTGGGGTAAGATGAATACTTTATTCACTAACATGTTTGCTTAATTCTTTGTATTTTTCAGCAATTTCAGCTAAGTAAGTTCTGAATCTTGCATTTATATGCCTATTAAGGACAGGAGAACAAAAGACAAAAACTAGGCTCATCTACTAGGGCACTTAGAAGGAGACCTTGCAAAAAGTCCAAAGGAAGATGATGGAATAAATCCAAATGTATAGTTATAATGAAAAATAGGAATATACAAAAAAAAAAAAAAAAAAACCAAAAACCAAAACAAAAAAACATGGTAAGCCCACAGTGAAAAATAAGTTATCAGGTTGCAATTTTTAAAAAATCAAACAAGAATATAGCAGGAAAATTTTATCCAAAAGAAAGTTATTACTGCTCTGTAAACAAAACTAGACTTTAAGGAAACAAAAAAAGACCAGTATTAAAAATAAATGGAGTCCTATATTGATAAATCATTTGATTTTTTCCAGTAAGGAAAACCAATTCTAAACTTCTATGAATAAAATAATGGTTTTGTAAAGTGAAAACCAACTGATAGAATTACAAAGAGAAATCCACAAATTACAAAGAGAAATCCACAGCAGTATGACATTAACAGAGCTATCTTGGATAGCTCCATCCGTCGAAACCAAAATGTATTAGAAAAATTAAAGAGCAAAATTAATAAGCTTAGTACAACAGGCATAAAGAACATATTTTTCAAGAATTATTTTTAAGCATGCATCAAATGTTAATGAAAAATTATATAAATTCTTATGAATTCAAAATTATTAGCATAAAACAGCACGCTCTAAATTACTTTAAAATTTTTAAAGATAACTAGAACTTCCCATTCAGCTAGAAATTTAAGAGTACAAATCTAAATCAATCCTAGATCAAAGATAAGTTATACTAAGAAATAATAAATTTCAGATGTGAGTCATAAAGAAATCCTTATAAGATTCAACTTATGAAATATATTGAGAAAAAATAAACTAAATTGTTTTACTGTATCTGATATTGATGGAGAAAATTGTAAATAAATATAAAAACATACAAATCATACATAATTTTTAAATGCCATTACATTAAAAATTAGAGCCTATATTCATTAAAGATTAACCAAACTTCATGAAAACATTTGTATAACATAAAACAAAAGAATTTTGGGGTGCCTGGGTGGCTCAGTAGGTTAAGCCTCTGCCTTCAGCTCAGGTCATGATCTCAGGGTCCTGGGATCGAGCCCCACATCGGGCTCTCTGCTCAGCAGGGAGCCTGCTTCCCCCTCTCCCTCTGCCTGCTTCTCTGCCTACTTGTGATCTCTCTCTCTGTCAAATAAATAAATAAAGTCTTTAAAAAAAAAAAAGAATTTTTATGCAGAAAATGTAATTCTTAAAAACCTACAAATGAATGAGACAGACAAAACCCTACAGAAAAATAGGAAAAGATGATACTTCTTATATAAGAACATAGACAAATGGCCATTAAATACATGAAAGATACATTACATTCTGAGCTTTTAAAGAAGATTAAAACCATAATGAGATTAGGTTTTACATTCATCAGCTAAGCAAGATTTCAAAATTTCACTAGATGAAATAATGACAAAGATGGAAAACAGCTGGAACTGTTAAATAATGTTCGTAAAACATAAATTGATGCAACTACTTAGAAATCAATTTGGCACTTATCTGTTAAAGGTGAAGATGCACGTACCTTACAACCCACTTTTAGATATACACCCTAGAGCAAGGAGACATATGGTATGGTAACAATATTTGTAATAGCAAATAAACAACAAACTAAAAACCACTAAATATATATGAAAAGCAGTAAGATAAATTGTGCTACATTAATATAACATGAAATTAAATACAGCTATAGGTAGTAATATGAAAATGAAATTTAGAGGGACACCTAGGTGGCTCAGTCAGTTAAGCTGCTACCTTCAGCTCAGGTCAAAATCCCAGGGTCCTGGGATCAAGTCCTGAATCAGGCTCCTTGCTCAGCAGAGAGCCTGCTTCTCTCTCTGCTTCTGCCTGCACTCTGCCTGCTTGTGCTCTCTCTCTCTCTCTTTGATAAATAAATAAATAAATAAATAAATAAATAAATAAATAAATAAATAAAATCTTAAGAAAAAAAAGAAAAGAAAATTTAGAAACTATTAGATAAATCGAATTCTACAACGGTACATATGTAATGCTTTAACTTATACAAATTTTAAAAATATACAAGTAATGTATTGTTTTGAGATAAATAACGTATGTGTTAAACTAAAGAAAAGCAAGAAAATAAACAATATTTAGGACATAGTTTATTTATGGAAGGTAAGAGAAAGTTAATAGGATTGGAACTGTGGAGGCAGAGAAAAATCAAGACCATCCCACCTCAGGTTTAGCCTTAGCGTAAGTACAGCCATCTCAGACCCCCATGCCCAAGGACTGAACTTTTCCCCACCCTGCTTTAGTAATCCTTTAGTTCCCCAAAAGGGAACCAACCCCCTTTTGGTTCCAGGAAGCTTTAGTTCCAGAGACCCCCACCCTGCTTCAGTAAGCCCCACCTTGCTTTGGTTCCAGGAAGCCCCACCCTGGTTTAGTAACAGGAACCCATAAATACCCCTGCCTTAACTAATTTCAGGGTCCAAGTCCCTACTCCGCTGTGTTGGGTATACTTGGGCCCAAGTTTAAGCTTGTCAAATAAACCCTCGTGTGATTCCATCAGTTCTTGGCTCCTTGTTGGTCTCTCAGATGCAAAAACTCGGGTACGACAGAGCACAAGGGATTTCAAAGAAACTCAAAATATAAAGAAACAGAATTACAGAAATATATGTAAAGTAATACAGAATATAGAAGTTATATATATATATATATATATATATATATATATATATATATATGTTTTTTTTTTTTCTATAGAAACATGGGCATGCTCCTGTCTTATGTTGGGTGGTTGATAGGTACACAGGTTTGTGTTTGTTACTCCATAACTGTCCAGAGGTTATAAATATAATTTTGTATACACTCAATATTTAATGAAGCTATTGTCAATATCTACAACCTCACCCTGCCTGTTTCTTCATTTGTAAAATATAAACTTAGAGCCTGGCATACAGTAAACATTCAATAAATGTTAGCTATGTTTGCAGGGATAATAAAAACCATTTAAAAACAATATTAGTCAAAGGATACTGTTATTAGCTTTGAGAAAAATATTTACTAGGTATAACCTCTAAAAAGGTAATTAATAATAGTTTTCTTTTAAATACTGTGGCAAATAAAATAATCTGTGACATAAAAAACTAAATTTAAGAGTTGGAAAAGTGTATTTAAATCCACTTCAAAAAAGTACAAGCAGTTTCTTAGAATCAAGAGGACTACAATCATTTACAGAATAAATTTATTCTGTATAAAGATAATAAATAATAAATAAATAATTACAGAATAAATGCTACATGTTCACCACCCTTAAAAAGATCTCTCAACTCTTAAGACCTTAAAAGAACAGTCTTCATAGCAGAACTTAATGAAGTTTGCCCTTCTGTTTGGTGCATTAACTCAAGCACATTACCTGCTAGAAAGCAGGGTCCTTAACATGATCTCAGGCAGATGCAACTTCCCCAGAGGCAGCATCCTTAGCCACAGATTAGAAATGCCTGCAGGGTAATTTTTAGAATTCTAAAATCCTGGCCACACCCAAGCCAATTAAATCAGGATCTGTGGGGATGGGACCCAAGAAGCAGCTCATTTTAAAATCTTGGCAGAAGTTTCCAAAATGCAGCCAAGGTTGAGAATTGCTATGTTAGAACAAGTCATAATCACTCTACCCTGAAAATCCCAGTGCCCCATGTGGATTTAATTTTACTTGACACTGGATAAACTGACCTGCCTACGATTGATGGTCTCAAGCTCTAAAGGTTTTCTTGTGGATAGCTTAAAGTAAAGCATTTGTTTTATGTATGGGAAGACGAAAATATGAGCAAACCACTGTGGAACCTGTGGTTTCACCTCAGGTTAAAATCCTGTGAAGAGTCACACTACTGAGGAAGGTATATTAGTCAAAGAGTATTATATCAGGGTGCATTACCCTCACTTACCCACAGAGATCTGAAAATCATGAAGTTAGAAATCTACTTAAAATTCACAGTGATATTTGAAAAGCATTATCCATTCAATCTCCATGAGAAGTGTGCCAAATAGGCAGAAAATGTGTTGTGGGCTTATTCCATTTTGTACTAGACTGCAATATTTAAATACGGACACATTTCTTAAATTATAAGAAGCTGGCTATTATTTTCTTTGAGACATTCATTTTCTTATTTAATAGCACTTTAGGAAAGGTTGATTGATAGCTTAGTACAGATAAACAAAGTTCTAGACATTTTACTACTTTGAAGTTTTCAGAAATAGATACTTTTTCAATACTAATTACTTATATAAATGCTTAAACCTAGTTCAGTTATTTCTTTTTACCATTCTCTTTGAGAATTTTTCTCCCACTGTGCCCTATGACTTATTTTTTTAATCTTCATATCTTAAATATCTTAGTAAGGAAGGAAACACTATCAATTATTGTGAGTCTTATGGTGAAAAGTTCATCTTAGTCTATTAGCAAGCATGTCCACATTGTGATTTTGAGTAGAGCCAGTAATAAGCAAGATTCTCTTCTTGTATGGAAAAGAAGTACAAGAATGATTAAAGACACAGGTAAAAACAGATCTTAACTATACTGAGAAGGAAAAAAAATCAGAGAATAAAGAAATTAGAGTTACGAAAAGTACTTAGATTTCTACATACGGTCCCTAATGAAACTGGTAGATAGAATTTTCCATTTACTCAAGGGCATATGAATCCAACCTATGAATAAAATCCTCTTATGTTATTGGCAGGAAAATTAAGATATTTGGGTGAATTAGGGTAGAGCTGGGCCAGAAAACAAGGCTAATTTGGGACCAGTATTGGCGATAATTAACATTGGTTTAAAACAGAATTAGCAAACCTACAGGAGAAAACATACACAAAATCAAGGAGACTAATTAGATCGTATATAAATGCTGGTAAAACCCATGTAGATCCTCTTTACCAGGGTAATGATTACTATCCTAACTAGCTGTGGATATTGTTTATGCTGCCCCTCTCTCTAGAGAACTGACTTGGGCCAAAGGGAGGTCTCTTGGAATGTGAATTCCCCCCATCTCCTCTTCCCAGAAATTCAATTGATATGAAATAGAGGCTGCCCTTCACCCTAACCACTCACCTCATCAACCTCAAAGATGGATCAAGTCTGTGGTATAATTTAGTTCCAAAGTCCCCTTTAAAATTAGGATAAAGCTAGTTTCACATCCTCTACTTAACATTTTTTCTCCTTTCCCACCTCTCTTCTACTGAGAACACTCTTCCAGGAAAACCACTTAAATAAGAATCCCCACCTCAGGCTCTGTGTCTGAGGGATCTAATCAAAGACAGATGGGTCCTTCCCTCTTCTTCAAGAAGGTATTTTTGAAATTCTTCAGTCTTAGCTTGCATGGAGTGGCGAATGCACCAGTTAAGAACTAATATCTTTCTTAATCTCACAAAACAAACTGAGGGTTGTGTGTGGGGGGGTGGCGGGGTTATGGATATTGGGGAAGGTATGTGCTATGGTGAGTGCTGTGAAGTGTGTAAACCTGGCAATTCACAGACCTGTACTGCTGGGGCTAATAATGCACCATATGTTAATTTAAAAATAAAAAAAATAATAAAAAAAGAACTAATGTCTTATGGAGTTTCTTATAAATGAATGGGAATTAGGTCATATTAACATTCTAGGACCCAGCCTCTTACTATATAAGAAAACATTGATCAAGCCACAAGACCTCCGGTATCCCGGCACCTTGTAGGCCCTCTTTAGCATATGAAAGCTCCGTTGAAACCCCCCTTTTCCCTCATCTTCCCCCAATTGCAGGATACATAACCTGCCATCCCTCACAACCCGGGCAGCAGCATCTCCGCCTGCCCACGGGTCCTGTCCCCTTGCTTTAATAAACCACCATTTTGCACCAAAGATGTCTCAAGAATTCTTTCTTGGTCATCGGCTCCGGACCTCACCCCACCGAACCTCACCTATGTTATAGAACTTCATCAAGACTACTACCCTGAGGGCTGCCTGGGTGGCTCAGTGGGTTAAGCCTCTGCCTTCAGCTCAGGCCGTGATCTCGGGGTCCTGGGATTGAGTCCCGCATCGGGCTCTCTTAGGCAGGGAGCCTGCTTCCTCCTCCCTCTTTCTCTCTCTCCCTCTCTGCCTGCTTGTGATCTCTCTCTGTCAAATAAATAAAATCCTTCAAAAAAAAAAAAAAAAAAGACTTCTACCCTGAAATTACTTAATGGGCACATGTCACAATATCATTTTCTTATCCTTTCCTTTAGAGTGAAAGTCAGTCATTGTATCCTACCCCATTGCTACCATTTGGTATAATTACCCAACCACCCCAGAGGGCTGGTGTTTTTGTAGCTTACGTAAGCTTTTGCCATTTTTCCAGGGTTCATCGTTCCTCAGATGAAGCACTGTAGTCCAATTTGCGGATTTCTGATTTATGGATTAGTGGTAGTGCCATAATAAAGAGAGAAGTGGTATTTGTTCTATACATAGAAATATTTCTACTTGATATTCTGGTGAATAATATGAAGGAAAAGTTAATATGGGATTCTTCCTCTTTTTTTTCCCTTAAGTTCTATATCATTAAGATTTTTTTTTAAGATTTTATTTATTTATTTGACAGAGGGAGAGAGAGATCACAAGCAGGCAGAGAAGCAGGCAGAGAGACGGGGGGAAGCAGGTTCCCTGCCGAGCAGAGAACCCGACGTGGGGCTCGATCCCAGGACCCTGGGATCATGACCTGAGCCGAAGGCAGAGGCTTAACCCACTGAGCCACCCAGGCGCCCCTATCATTAAGATTTTTGACAGAAAAGTAGCTAATGGTGTTGATTGAAGTTGTTGTCTTTGTTTTATTTCTCCTTCAGAATTACATTCCATGTCTCAATTATCTTTCCTAAAAGACAGCATGGTGGGTGAAAAGTCAAAGTCATATTCTAAAAGCAGGCTCAATTCTGTCTATCATGGGCAATGAAGTGACTTTCTTGATAGGTGAAAGTTAAAGATTGTTTATATACCAAAATTTGTATGATTTCTATGCATCTATAGAAGCTCAGATAGACGCTGTAATTCTGTCCCTGAAAAGGCATTCACCACTGTACAGACACCCTCTTCAGAACCATTAGTCATGAGACAAAATCCACCTGCCAGTTATACTCATATTCTATGTGAGACCCAGCCACAGTGGTGCCTTTCATCCGTAAAGTGTCTCCTTTGATATTTCTCACTAAGTATTTTGGAATCCTAACTAGTTTTCCAGCCTTAATGTGAAAACTCAGAGCTATCTTCTCAGTTCTAGGTATTCTATAAAAAAGGAAGTTGCTGCTAGCCAAAATTCACTATTGGGATAGAAGAAAAATGGAATTTTAAAATCAGTTATTTCATACCATTCCACTAGTGCCTGGAGAGCTGTATTGACCATGTGTGTGTATATTTTCTATATTATGATGCTATGATACCTGGGGCCTCACTAATCCTGGAGGGTCTTCCCTCTCAGGGTTAGCTAATTTTTAGAGTTAGAAAATGGTCCTCTCTTATGCAAACTAACTAAGCCAAAGCCCACATATCCAAATGCTTTACAATCTAGGCCACCATCCTCCAACCCTAAACACCCCAGGGCCAAGAACCGTGTACCCCAGAGCCTGATGAATTTATTTAAACTCACCAATACTAAGCCCGTTTAGCTTTCTTACTCTACCTCACCCATTCCATCCCTAGAAAACCACAATAAAGGCTCTAACTCACCATTACCCCTCTCTTCTTTGCCTCCTAATCAATTATAACATAATGCTTTCCCATATGGTTCTTCATAGCATGGTGTGAGTGTAACTAACTTTTCAATGGCAGTTGTCTCCTAATCTGTGGACCTTGCCATAGTTAAATAATAGTAAAACCTGTATTTTCCAACCTGCTCTCTATTACTGCCAGTATGATGGCATCCCAACTTATTCAATTCAGGATAATTTGCTGGGTCACACACATTCCCCTTGCTTTTGTAACAAGACACATTTGTGTTATTAAATGAACAGTTTGTACCTATCAAAACCTCTACCTCTTTTTGATCTACACTGCTCGCATAGATTTGACACAGAGGTGGAACAAGGGTTTTTTTTTTTTTTTTTTTCTTAATACAAGCTGTGCTTCCATTCAGAGGTTGTGAACTCTGTACACTCTGATTTTCTTATATTTTCACCTTTTTAACATAGCCTGTCTTTTATTCCCATTTTGGGTCTCAGGCAATTTCAGGATGTCTGATCTGCATACTTGTCCCATAAAATTAAATCTCCAGTAGAGAAGTTCATGTTCTCTAGAGAAGTGATTTTTATTTGAAAACCATCCAAAACCAAGTTATGGACCCCCTTCCTGTCAGCACGCACATGGGTAAAATAGCTTGATAAAGGAAACAACACGAATGCACGTTTTCCTTCTCTCCACTCAGCTGGTGCCATTATGGGTTGTCCACACGAGGGGCAGAAAACTGCAGGGAGCTGCTGATGCAGACTGTTTTGAACCTGACATCCTTCTCTTAATCTGAGGGGAAAGAGACCCAATCCTTGAAACACACTAATAAAACCAGAAGAAGACTCAAGAGTCTCCTTTAAACTCCATGTTCTATCTTGAACAGTGCCAGTGAATGCAATCGAAGACCTAAAGGGACTTGATAAGTTCCACAGATTTCTATAAGGACTCCAGAATCATGATGGTAAATAATTCTTTGTTTTGCACCAGTTCTATCAGCTAAAGGTGCAGACTGAGAGAAGAAACAACATGAATTAAAAATCAGGGGTAGGGTTGGGGCACCTGGGTGGCTCAGTGGGTTAAGTCTCTGCCTTTGGCTCAGGTCATGGTCTCAGGATCCTGGGATGGAGCCCCGCATCAGGCTCTCTGCTCAGCAGGGAGCCTGCTTCCCCCTCTCTCTCTGCCTGCCTCTCTGCCTACTTGTGATCTCTTTTTTTCTGTCAAATAAATAAATAAAACATTTTAAAAAAAATTAGGGGTAGGGTTGCCAAATTTAGCAAGTAGTCTGAAATTCAAATAAACAATAACACATTTTTAGTATAATTATATTCAAATATTGCAGAAGATACACTGATGCTAAAATTTTTCATTGTTTACCCAAAATTCAAATTTCACTAAGAGTTCTATAATTTCTCTGAAAATGGGCCAGGCAGGCATCTTAAAGAAGGAGGATTCCAACTCCAAGCTACTCCTCCACCACAAGCAATCTGCTACAGATGGATAGCAGAGTGTGGAGGTTGCAGTGGTTTTCTGGGAAGTGCAGGTCGACTTTCCAGGTTTCTGGACACGTCCATGAAGCTGTCACACCTGAGATAACCCATGGCATGGTATCCTGTGCTGTAGGCCGCCAGGTCAATGCTTAAACATTCCACTTCGCTAGAGGGACAGAATCTAACACTTTCCCATTATAAAATTTCTCTTCTATCATATACAACCCTTCAGAAAAGGGCTCAGCAGCACTTAATCAGGCTCCCACAACATAATCTTTCTCTAAATGCCTTCACAAAGAGCTTGCTGCTCAACTGGGAATACTATAGGTCCTTTCCCCCAGCAATGAATATGAACAAAAAGGTAAAATCCATTATTTTCAGATTTCATACTTATCTTATTATTTTTCTCCTCTTACCATCCACTTAAAGTATGATGTCATTCTTACCTATTTCATAGACTTCATCAAGCAAATTGGTCAGATCACAAAATTGAATCCAAGTTCAGATAATGGTAAAATGATGACTTAGATTTGTTTGTTTAAATTTTCATTTCATTACTGAAAAATAACCACAGGGGGGCCTGGGTGGCTCAGTCTTTAAGTGTCTGCTTTGACTCAAGTCATGATCCCAGGGTCCTAAGATTGAGCCCAGCATCCAGCTCCTTGCTCTGCGGGAAGCATGCTTCTCTCTCTCCCACCCCCCCTGCTTGTGTTCCCTCTCTGGCTGTGTCTCTATCTGTCAAATAAATAAAATCTTAAAAAAAAGAAAAAGAAGCACAAATATATACCTAAATTCATAGGTACCTGCGGGTGATTGTGGCTTCTATTGCCTAACATCTTCTATTGCCTACCATTCCAGGCAGCATATGCAATCTGACCTTCCTCCTGTACAGCTTGTTTTCCTTTTTTTTTTTTTTATTTGATGGATAGAGATCACATGTAGGCAGAGAAGCAGGCAGAGAGAGATGAGGAAGCAGGCTCCCTGCTGAGCAGAGAGGCCCGAGGTGGGGCTCAATCCCAGGACACTGACATCATGACCTGAGCCAAAGGCAGAGGCTTAACCCACTGAGCCACCCAGGCACCCTTGTTTTTCTGGTGTCGATGCTGTGGATCACAAATCTTTATCAACCTGAAACTAGTTCTGACCTCCCTGCAGATATGGAGCACCATGAGATCACATTTATGCCAGTGAGTTATAAGGCATGGAGCAAGCAACAAAAATTACAAAAACGAACAATTCACAGAATATAAAATTGACTTGATATATACTTGATACATAATCTTACTGATAATCAATGGATTAAAAACTGAAACACACAAAGTTACATTTTCATTCATTAGATTTTAAAAAGTTGAAAACACAGATAATATCCAGAGTTGACAATGATGAGGAAAAAATTCTTTGACCCTCAAATTCTTTTGACCACAAACTCTTTGACCCTCGTCCCATAAGTGGCATCTATATATCTTCCCCTTGGATCATGTAGGCTCTGTCTATTGAGCTGTATTGACCAATAGAATATGGAAGTACTGATGCTACACCAGTTCCCAGGCCAAGGCCTTTATAAACTGGCTGCTTCTACTTCTGCTCTCTTGGAATACTCACCTCAAGATGTTCCCTCAGGGAACCCAGTGAGTATGCCATGAGAAACTTGAGTCATGAAAAGTCAACAGTCCCCAGGTAATAGTCAGTATCAACTAGGGCTCATGTACATGAGCCATCTTGGACATTAAGCCCAGCTGAGCTTTCAATATTATGACCACAGGACACTACAAGTAGGAATTGCCCAGCTGAGCCCAGTCAACCTACTGGATTATGAGAGAGAATTATAAATTGTTGATTTAATTCACTAAGCTTTGGGGTAGTTCATTGCAAAGCAATAGATTAAAAGATCAATATATACATAATATGCTTTAAGACATTTGACATACAGGATCATAAAGCAATCTACATATAGGATTTCAAATAAGAAAAATACAAAATGTGAAATCTATATATCTGGAAAAACTTAATAAATCAAAGTTTTCAAATAATAATTTATCTTATTGCCTAATATGATCTTTTATATGTAGTAAATGTTCATAAATACGGTAACATCTAGACACAAGAAAGCTGTGGGTCAAGGAAATCCTAAAAAAAGAGAAGGTGTATGACCTAGGTGAAAATGAAAACTCTCTTTCCTCTAGGACTCATCAAGATGTCTTTAGCAATTCAGAAATTATATATTCTTTTACTTCATTTCACACATGAGTTTTCTTGTAATCACCTATTACTTGTAGTTGATACTTTACGAAACCACAGAAAGGGAGATACAAATAATCATGTTATGCCCCTGACACCTTCAGTTTGCCATGAAAAGTTTACATGTATAGCATTGTGTAAACACAAAAATGTTTTTTAAAAAAATTATAAAAATATTTTTATAAGTAAACCTAGAGAAGTTTGCTGGAAAATCTGCCTTTAAAGTATAATTCTACTTTGTTAAAAAAAATATAGTAACTATCATATTATGGGACTAAACAATACTATAGGTTTCTCTAAATGGAGGGAAGATCACCTCCTATAGAGTTGCCAGGGTCATTTAAAATTGTCGGAAGTTTGAGTAGCAGAATTTTTCTTAGCATTTTGAATAATTGCCAATCTGTGCATTATATTTCCAGATTGTCATTAATGAAAACCACCCATTGTTTGTTATTTTAAAGGATGTTGAAATTGGGAGGAGGATACTACAAGGGTAATATTGGGAAGATGAGGGGCAACACAGAGCACATGCAGAGGAGTATGACCATATAATAACTAGTGTGGCCTAGTGTTTGGGGCATACAATTTTATGGCCTCAGATAAAAACAAAAAAATACACTTCATAATATCAGCACTGAAGTAAATTATCATTGTCACTCTGCAAAGAGATGGCCACACACATTTGAAAAGGAATCAAGAGACCTCTATTTCCAGATATACAAAGCAGCTTGTTTTAGTCCCAACCTCCTATCCAAAGTAGCCAAAGTCATCAAACAAAATAGAAAGCAAAAAACAAAAAACAGATTTTTTATGACATTACAAAGCAATCAAGTCATCAGGATCTGAGGGGTCAAGGTCTCAGAGAAAGGGCAAAGTCACTGAAGTGAACCTGACATTTTCTTCTCTTTCTCTTCTTTTTTTTGGTGGGGGTGGGGAGAGAGAGAGTGCACATGCACACATGGGGGAGGGGTAAAGGGAGGAAGAGAATCTTAAGCGGGCTGCACATCCATTGCAGAGCCCCATATGAGGCCTGATCTCATGACCTGAGATCATGACCTGAGCTGAAATCAAGAGTCGGATACCAACTGAGCTACCCAAACACCCCTCTCATTTTCTTTTCTGTTTGCCTTGTGACGTTTGCTTATTCTTAATCTGCATGCATTAAGAGAAGAATGCTAAAAGAAAGTAGCGTCTATGAAACTGAATATTAAGCAGAGTTTTTAGAAATTTTACAACACTGGGAAGGAATAGTTGGAATTTAGGTACCAAAGCAGCCAGAAAGTTTAAGGCCAAATCCTCGGAATAATGGGAATTCCAGAGAAGTGAGGCAGTATTCCAAGGTGCATTTTCATTCGAGATTTGTTCATTCTGAAATTTCATGGGATGAGAAACTGAGATTAGCAGAGTGAAGCTTAACAGGCTGAAAGCCTAGGTAGAGCTTCCAGCAATCTCATATTGTTGGGGAGAAAAAAACTAAGGTCAGGCTTCCAAAAGAAGAGATTCTGATTAAGATATCATGCTTTCAGTTGAGACTTAAGAAAGAGAATTCCCGTGTATTACTAGTGGGCATGTAAATTGCTCCAATGACCTTGTGAAATAGGAATGAGTATTTTTGTTTTGGTACAGAAAGATTCTGCTCTACCATCACTCAGGCTCCACCATCTTGAAAATGTGGCTAACTAGTGAAATACACTGCAGATTGGGTGAAAGAGAGTATAAAGATCAAACAGAAAGCTTTTATGGGCCAGGACTTAGAAGAGGTCGGCAGCCCTTCCATCAACATTTCATTATCATGAACTCATCATATAACCACATTTCACAGCACAGGGAACTGAAGTCTGAAGCTAAAGAGGCAAAATAAATGAATGTGATGAACAGCCAGCCCATCTCTCCCATGCCCCATTTCTCATCATTTATACATATAAAATAACATTCTTCGAACAATGCTAGACATGAAAATGCTTAATAGGTACTTCACATCTTTTACTTTACTAAGTACATTATTTCTATTAACACCAGTCTCTTAGAGCAGGTAGTTACAATAGTTTAAAAAAAAAAAAGGTCTAGGCTCAAAATGTTATTCTTAAGCATTTTGTTGATTTAACAGGAAAATTTAGTAAAATCTCCTTTAGTACTCACTTTATGTAAACCAATGATAAATGTATTACAAAAAGAAGAAAATTCTGCAAGTTGAGACACTAATGATATAAGCAGCTATTAAAGATCATAAACTGCTGTGTAGGATGGATACTCACAGTTGGAAATAAAAGTATTAAAATAGAAGTTGTCATGGCATTCTGGGCAATAACACTTTCAAAAGCCAAACAAATTGTTTTGTGATTAATATCTAATTTGACTATGCCGCGGTAAGCTCTCCTAAGTACAGGCTGTCCCTGACTTACAATGATGGTTCCACTTAAGATTTTTCAACTTTGACAGTTTGAAAGCTGTAGGCATTCAATAGAAACCTTACTTTGAATTTGATCTTTTCCTGGGCTTATGATGCAGAGTGTGATTCTCTTTCATGGTGCTGGGCAACCACAGTGAGCCCCAGATTCCAGACACACAATCACAAAGGTAAAGAAGGATACACTTAAAAACCATTCTGTTTTTCACTGTCAATACAGTGTTCAATAAATTAAATGGTATATTCAACACTTTATTATAAATTGCCTTTGTGTTAGATGATTTCACCCAACTGTAGGCTAAAGTAGGCTGGGCTAAACTATGATATTCAGTAGGCTAGATGTATTAAGCGCATTTTGTGACTTATATTTTCAAGTCATGATATATTTATTAGGACAAAACCCAACAGTAAGTCGACAAAGACCTGTGGTTGCTTTTGAGATAAACTGTCATTTTCATTTTATTTTTTGACAATGCTTTTGAAATTTAACCACTAATGTTTAAGAATGAACTTAAAACTGCAAGTACAGTCCTAGTCATTATGTCTTCCACTAAGATTTTCCAGGGAGAATAGAATGTGCTTTATGCACAGGCATTAACTTATCAACCTTTATTTAGTAATTGGGGAATTGCAAATAAGCACAAGGAGAGGTCACCATTAAGCTGAAAATTTATTGATTCCTATGTCCTCATTTATCATGGAATTTACACTATAAACTTCATCATGGTACATAGAAACTTTTTACTTGCAATAGTTTACCTTGCCGTTAGCCAGGTTTAAACAAGATTTGAAAATTATTCATCCATTTTGCCAGCCCTTGATTCAATCCTAAATATTTTTAAATACCTTGCTCTCCAATTTACATTGTTCAATTAACGTTGACGGATCAGCCAAATAAGGGAATAAAGCTCTCAGCTAGTATTTGTTAACTTGGCTAACTTCTGTTAAACACTCTCTCCTTGTTCTTTCAATATATTGTCTTATTTAGTTTATTTTAGTTCTCACATTTATCTCTCTTCACATGTAAGGTAGATATTACAGGGACTGACATTCAGGTGCTTTGCCCACTGTGACGAAATCAGCACCATGCCTTCTGATTGGCCCATGTCTTTCTAGTCATTAAATATTTGAAGTATTATCTCTGAGACATGTCATCCCATTTTACAGAAGAGAAAAGTAAATTTTAAGACTGCCATTGATAAGTGTGCAGCTGATTAAAGATGGAGTAGACACAAGTATATGAAAACTGAAGGAACAAAATCTTTATTTTATATTGAATAATGTTTTAAAATAAAATACAGTCCATATTCAAATACTTATTTTTACATGACATTTATTGAATCACATCTTTATACAATTTGAATAACATATAAGAAAACATTTCTATGCATTAAAACGTGTTACTTGTCAAAATAAGAAATCACAAATTATCAAAGACATAGGGCATGTAGTATATCCACTGTTGAAATTATATATGCTCTGACTTCCTTAACGATAAGCAGACTATCACAACATAAACGTGAACAAGATTAAATAAGATCTTGAAAATAGAAAGTACTAGTTTTGATTTAGCCAAATGCTCTACGAGTGTGTGTATGTGTGCACGTGTACTTGAGAATACAAAAAAGTACAAAAAAATTAGTGTTAACAAATGGGAGTTGCTTTCTTCTCTTTCATTTTACTCAAACACATACACACAAAGACATTTACAGCATAGAAAAATATCTTCTTCACCATACAACAATTATGAGGGCTACCTTTAAATAAGCAATCTTATATTTCATTTTATTTTGTTATCCATGGACTAATAAAACAAGGGAATTTGGATATTTATAGTTATAATAAAAAATTCGACAATCAACACAACTTATTCATATTTACAAAAATCCATGGCATCTGGCTCTATCTGGAGGGAATCTATACACTGGTTCAATCTTAGTTCCCTACAACATATCCATAAATCCCCAAACAGCTAATCATGAAAATATTAATGAAATGAGCACATGCGTTATTTATAAGTCTTGGCTTACCAGGCTCTTATTACATCGCCAGAGAAGAGGAATATTAAAATAAATGATATCTGTGTTCAGCACTGAAAATAAATCAAAAGAACCACAATGTCAGTTATAATAGATTCCAGTCAAATGTCATTTTGTCACCTTAACCTGAATTGACATTTTTAACAATTTTAGAATAATTTCAGCTATGTCATTGGCTGAGTAGAATAATTAAATCTCTAAATATACAAAGTACTAGGAGACAGCATATACTTTATGTTACATACATAAAGCAACATCCTTAATATAGTTGAGATTTTTCAAAATTATATATTTGGGATCTATGCACTGAACCATAAATGTGTAATTCACTAAACTGTGCATTCTATATTTATAAAATTATAACTAGTGCTTTATAGAAATGGAATGTACTTCTTTTGTATCTTAATCATTAAGGTGAAATGTTAGGCTAAAGCAAAAAATAACAGTGTGCTGGAAGTAGAATCTTTCACAAAATCATAAAGGAATAGTTGAATACTCTGGCTGGTCTCACATCCAGGAGTTGGATCACATCACACGAGAGAGTTGTGCATTCTGTAGCCTGCACAGTTAAGTGTGGTGGCGTAGGCAAAATCATTTGAAGAACCCACTGTTTAAGCAAATAATACATCATCTTTAATTTCTAGACTATTTTACTTACCCTCTGCAAAAGCCTTCCAGGGCATGTCAAATGATTTTGGCCTCTCTCTTCTCACTGAGTCTTTGACTGTTTGTGAAACTTCTTTTTCATCAATTAGTGTTGCTTTAGTGGCTACTGCAGGGACCCTCTTAGAGGGTTTTCCATTTTTCCATTAGAGACATTGCAAACTCCTACCTCTATAGACACTTGTGACTTTGAATAAATCTAACGCATCTAATCTGTACGTTCATCCAGCTGTTTAGACTTTGCTAATTCATACCTATGGCAACAGTTAAAATTCAACAGAAAGTGAATTTAGAGTCGTATTCGAAACAAAGGATGGCCTAAAACAGGAATGGCAAGTTAAATCTGCCCTGCGCTTACTGTGTCTCACAAATGACCCACAACAGAGTTATATTCTCATCAAGAATGACCAGTTAATTAACCTTAGTATAATTCAAAGTCATTTACTCATTACTGCAGCAAGCAAAGTCATTACAAGGGTAGCATGCTCATTCTTTTCAGTACAAGGAAACTGTCACCTTTATTCTTCAGAATTCCTGTCTTTAGATCGCAATACTAAAGTTTCTCCCTTACCTTAATGTTCTATAACATAAAGCAGTATGAATAATTCAAAAGACAACTGACGGCAATCATATAAAAAATAAAACAGATCTTCTAATAATGAATTTACTGTATTTAAAAAAATTTATGAAAAGGCCATTATGATATTTATAATTTCATAAATATATTCTGTGTTTAATTGGCTAAAATTCCACATTTTTGGATCCTATAAAACATTTTGTCTTTGTGACTCTCTAAAAAGAAATGGATAACCTCTCTAGAATTTCTCCCTAGTAGTACCTGGTATACAACTAATGCCTTCAAAATGTTCATTCCCAGCTTAAAATTCTTTGGGTTGTGATCTCTATTTCTTTTCTTTTTTTTTCTTTTTTCTTTTTTTTTAAGATTTTACTTATTTAAGAGAGAGAGAGAATGAGAGAGAGAGAGCATGAGAAGGGGGAGCGTCAGAGGGAGAAGCAGACTGCTGAACAGGGAGCCTGATGCAGGACTCGATCCCAGGACTCCAAGATCAGGACCTGAGACGAAGGTAGTTGCTTAACCAACTGAGCCACACAAACGCCCCGTGATCTCCATTTCTTATTGACCCAACCATTTAGTTCTCTTTCTAAAATTGAGCTCACATCCTCCCCCAAAACCTTCTTACTGTGCTCCCTGTCTTAGTAAACAGCACTGTCATTTACCCCAGGAACCCTGGTTAGAAATTAGTGTTGCATCAGTTGCTACAATGGGGGGTAACCTGAACTTCATCTACTGGGCCACAATGATAAATCCTATCTCCTAAATATTTCCACCATCTGTTTATTTCTCTCCCCCCACAGTGAAAGCCTTCCAGTACAGGTCACCGATAATTCTTGTGTAGGTATTTGGAACAGCCTTATTATAACTATCTCTGCTTCTAGGCTTGCTCCATTACAATTGTTCCTCCATTCTTCAAGCCAATCTTACTAAAATACATACTGATGATTCATTAATTTGTTAAATATTCCTTGATGATTTCTCATTTTTATTAGGATGAAGGCCACACTTCTCGAATTCCCTCCATGGATTCTTCCCAACACAGTTTCCACCCTCAAACACTGGTATGCTCACCATCCCTTCAGAGGTATTGTATTAAACTGTTTTCAGTTCCTCTAGTAAATTATTATTTCTTACCATCACACCTTTAATATCTGCCTGATATTCATCCCCACAAGCACCTGGATAACATCTGTGCATTATTCACATATCAATTTAAACATTAGATAAGCCAGGAGACCTTCTCTGGCCTATTACAGTAAATCATGCCCCTGAAATGAATTCCCAGAGGTTCTTGTATTACCACTATATTAACACTCTTGTATTCTCTCTTGTCTTTCCTAGTTGTATCCCATGAGCTTTTTAAATTTGTGGGGGTTATGGATCTTTCTACCCTGTTCACTGGTATACTATCACATGTCCATCATTTTATTTTATTTTTTTATTTTTATTTTTTAAAGATTTTATTTATTTATTTGACTGACAGAGATCACAAGTAGGCAGAGAAGCAGGCAGAGAGAGGGGGAAGCAGGCTTCCTGCTGAGCAGGGAGCTGGATGCGGGGCTCAATCCCAGGACCCTGGGATCATGACCTGAGCCGAAGGCAGAGGCTTTAACCCACTGAGCCACCCAGGTGCCCCATAAGTCCATCATTTTAAAACAGAAAGAAAAAAAGTAATTTCAAATTTGAGATTCAGACTTTAGATATAATATATCAGAATCTGAAATATTTCTTTAAGCTTATTTACATTTGAGGGAGAGGGAAATTTAGTAGTCTGGGTTCTGAGGCAGACAGCCTGATTCAAAATTTGGATCTGCCCATTACTAAGCAGTGTGAACTTGGGCAAGTTACTTAAATATCTCTGGGCCTCTTTATGCTCATCTCTCATAAAAAAACAATCATATGTACCTCACAGTTTTATTGCAAAGGTTAAAAAATACTTTTACAGTGCTTACAATAGTGTCAGGCACGTGGAAAACCTAGAATAAATCCGCCAACTATTATTATTACCTATGTTGGTTTTTTTTTTAAGATTTTATTTATTTATTTGACAGAGAGAGATCACAAGTAGGCAGAGAGGCAGGCAGAGAGAGAGAGAGGGAAGCAGGCTCCCTGCTGAGCAGAGAGCCCGATGTGGGACTCGATCCCAGGACTCTGAGATCATGACCTGAGCCGAAGGCAATGGCTTAACCCACTGAGCCACCCAGGCACCCTATACCTATGTTTTAAGCAGGAAAACGTAGAGTCAGATTGTTTATGTCCAAAGCCTTTCTTTGATACAATCGAATCTTGTCATCTTAGACAGCTGACTCACTTTTGCAAAGCATCAAATTCCTCTTCCCCATAAAATAAGGGGGACTAAAAGTGCTCAGTAAAAACAAACCAACACTAACAATGTTAATGTTAGATTACATTAGACAGCTGAATTGGGAGAGAGAAAAGTTCCTAAGTTAAAATCTTGTTCATTTACAGCTGTAGCATTAGTGAATTTGACATATAAACTTCAGTTCCTCTAACCTCACTTGAAAATCTTTATTATTCACTATAATTAAAAATAGATGAAACTACATACACATTAGTTGCAAATGTTCAGAAGTACCTTGTTCAAAAAATTAAAATTAATAGTAACTTAAACAAAAAGTATCTTCCTATGAACTGGCCCTGGGGGGGGGGGAGCAGGGAATGTTATTTCTTTTTTCTATGTAGTAAAGGTAAAATATTCACTCTCTTGCTATTTTTAAATTACATCTCAGGATTATTGAGTTAAGACTCTAGACAATTCTATAGATTATATTCTTATATATATTTTTTAAAACATTAATTTTATATTAACTCTATTAATGGAAGGATTCAACTTTTAACTATTTTTACTATTTTCTCTTTTGGTTATGAAATTTTAGTAGTATATTTCTATCACTTCCTCAATCCAACATGTAACATTCACTGTGTTAGAACATGTCATGCTGTATTCATTCCCTTGATATTTCGTAATGCTGAACCAAATGAGGTTTTTAACTAACACCAACTCATTACTATTACTGACCTTATCATGTCATTATTTTCCTTTTTCTTCATGCTGATGGAACCATTACTCTAAGTATGAAATCCTAATATAAATATTTATTAGACAAATTTGTCATATGTACATAGTTTAGAAGCTAACATTATCTACTATGCTACCTTTTCATGGGGTTTTAAATCTTCTACTGAATGATGCGAGGGGAAGAATTAGATTTTAATATACCATGAGACAAGTAGCCAAAATGTTCTGAACTGGCTCAGAGGCAAAACACCACAAATCAAGCAGACCCTTCACTTAAGAGCAAGTCCATCAATACAGCTTTTATTTAAACAGTAGTTGCTCGAAGCATTAAGAGAAAAAAAAAAATCCTTCTGCACAGTGATTTACAATAAATGATTTTCTGTTTCTCTGGCTCTTCAGCAATTTTTGAACATCCTCATTGTTTTGGTGACTTCCCACCCTTATGATTTGAGCTTTCCCAAGGTAGAATCCACAAAACTTGATTCCCTCATCTTTGGTGTTTAGGCTCCACTAATGAGATCAGAGATCGCTAATGCAAAAAATTACTTCAGCACTGAGCCACACAAAGAAGAATCTGCACAGAATTCATTTTTGTTATGAGGGTAGTAGCTGAGGGAGCTGGCTTTCTGAGGGACAGTGGTTGCAAGATTGCATTCCTCGCTCTGAAATGAACCTGGTGGGAATGGCAGTAAGCTGCAGTTCCTGGCAAAAGGGTGTGAAGGCTGGGAGTAGCAGAGTTTAGTCAGCAAGTCAGCTCTGTGGCGTGGTTTAGGGCAATGTTCCTGGAAGCTGAGTCTTGAGTTTGGTTCTTTGGACACCTTGGCATTTTCCATGAACTGCCCATTAAAAAAAGAAAAAAAAAAAGTTTTACTTCATCAGTAAGAGTCAATATTGTTTTTAACAAAAATCTCTACAAATATCATAACATAGAATTCTTTTAACTGCTCCAAATATATCAAGCCTAGCTAAAATTGCATCCAGAGTGGGAGAAAAAGAATAGAGCAATTAAATTTTTAAATTATCATTTCAAGTCCTAATTGTTCCTAGACACTGTGTTAAAGCTTGTCACACATCATCTCATTTAATCTTCTCAATAGCTTACTGAGGATGGTATTATCCCCATGATGCCAAAAAGGAAACAGAGACAGAGATTAATTAATTTGCTCAAGATCTTAGTGCTATTCATTTTCAGAGCCTTGTGACACTACCTATCTAGGTTACCACTATTCTTGCTTATGGCCACTGAAACTGTTTCATATTTCTGATAAGTTTAAAGTAATGAATCAGCTCACCATTTGCATGAGTTATTATTAGTCAATATAACCCTCTTTTTTCCAGATGGCTATAATAAATATGAAAGCACTGGCTGACTCTATACCCTTTTAAGGCACTTTTACCCCATGTTTATCTCTGGGTCTGAGGTTCTTGAGTATAAGCCCTGTAACTACACTTTAAACATTAAACATCAACTTCAACCTTGCCTGGATGAATAGGTTCATCTTCCCTTAGATGTCAACATAAAGTCAGAGTAATCCTGGGTCTTTTCTTGTCAGTTCCTAGAAGCACTTATAGAATATAAACACTTTTATCTGGGTCCATTTTAGAAGGAATCAACCAACTTGAAACAGAAAAGCTTTTCAAAATCTAAGTTGAAAAAATATTGAAGAATTCCATGGAAACTGACAAGACAGTTCCCAAACCGAGATATAATTAACTCCAGTAACATATCCAGGATAGGCAGATGGACATATGCAGAATAGATACCCTTGGGTAGTTGAACTCCCAGACTCCCCTGAACCCTGTATGACAGCAGAAGTAGCCCACAACCCTTTGTTGAAGATACGGAGATCCTTTTACTTAAAGACCATGCAGAGTTCCTAAGTACAGCAGGTGATCGATAGATACCCTATAAGATAATATTTGTTTTTATTCCTTAAAATCTGATCTCACCTCCATTCTTTACTCCTTAATCCATATATAATTGGGGTCAAATTTCAGCAAAATTTGACTGGCAGTATTCTAGGCCTGCTAAAACAGGACAGAGACAGAATCTGGCTACCTTGTACTAACAGGAAAGAAGAATATGTCTGGGAGTGAATTCTGAGGTTATCAGGTCAAGAGAGGTTAAAACAAAACAGAACAAAAAAAAAACCACCTCAGAGCTAGATTGGATTATAGAATAGTTCTACTGTTTGAGAATTAAGCAAAAAGTAACTGACTGTGTTTCTTGGAAGAGCCTGGTGCACACTCCATTTACCACAGAAATGAGAAAGGCAGATTACAAGGAGGCATTAGCATTGTTGAGAAGCTCACCAATGGCTGCTCTCTGCAGGCTGGGACTGATGGTAAGAGATGCTCTTAAAGTACAAGTCTCCCTAAGTAGCAGTGAGATGATATTATCTCTAAACAGCAGTGGACATAATTATTATAAAGAGCAGCAGGGTCAGAATAACAAATAAGAAAGATGGATCTGTAGGGATCTATTGTCATGGCTAGTAAAACACGATTTTCTCAAAGACATGTTAGATGGGCCACGAACAAGTTTATTTCTTAATATCTATAATCAACAAAATTCAAGAACAGATGAGAAGGCTGAGCTCAGCTATACAAATGGAAAAACATGATCCTTTTCCCAGTTTCCAAATGTAAGCCAGTCCTCAAACCTAGAACCCATTACTAAAGGTGGGAACAAGTCCCCATTAAGGGATCTGAAACACCATACTAATTGTATACTATGGTAATTTCCCCAGTTCTTTTCCCCAAGGGACTGGCAGTCATTTACTTAGATTTTCCAAAATCTAAGTTGAAAAAAACATTGAAAAATTCCATGGAAATGGACAAGACAATTCCCAAACCAAGATATAATTTAAAAGAAGAGAAATGAGATTCATTGACATGAGGGATGTTCAGATCTTTCCAGGGCTGATGAATAGATTCTTACCTGACACTAGTATCTGGGGAGCCAAAATACCCTCATGTCTTCCTTGTTAAAGTAAGGATAAACTGAATCAGGCAATAAGTGGAGTTCTGGCTTAGACCTGGGTCCATCTTTTTAGTTGTTGCTCGAAGCATTAAGAAAAAAAAATCCTTTTGCACAGTGATATGCAACAAATGATATTCTGTTTCTCTGGCTCTTCAGCAATTTTTGAACATCCTCATTATTTGGGTGACTTCCTACACTTATGATTTGAGCTTTCCCAAGGTAGAATCCACAAAACTTGATTCCCTCATCTTTGGTGTTTAGGCTCCACTAATGAGATCATAGACAAAGTAGCTGTGTGTAGGCTATGTATGAGCTCAACAGCATGGACTCTTAGTGAAGCTGATCTGGGTACTGTCATTGACGAATGTTCAACTATCCAACGATAGTGGCAAAAGTTAAACTCTAACAGAGTACAGTCTTTTGATTAAATCAGTCTGCTACTTAGTGCAAGGTGATAATACCAAACTCCTTGCACTTTGGGAAGTAACATTTCATCCTAATGGAACTGACAAATATACTGAGTATGGGTTTGTCTTTCCTGCTTACACAGGCTCAGGCACTGTCAGTATCAGAGGACTTGTGGAGATTCTAGTTTACCAAAATGGGATTCCATTCAACATTGCCTCAGGCCAAGGAACCTTCTTTAGAAGGTGTGTCAATGGACACAGGACAGCTATGTTACCCACTATTTCTACCATATACCACACCATTCAGAAGCTGAGGTATTGACAGACTACGAGTTTTTTGTGGGCACAACTGAGACACTAGCTTAGAGAGGATGCCCTTGGAAGGATGACAGTCATCCTTCAGGATGAGGCATGTCTCCTAAACCAATAAATGTTGCATGATTCCATATTATCAGTAGATAGATGTCAGAAAAGAAAGGTCTGGGATGAAAGAAAGGGGTGAAAATAATTATGATTACATCCAACATCACTTGTAGTGATTAACTTAGGGAATTTATGTTTTTCATCCCTGTAGTTTTAGGTTCTGACTTCCTGGGGGCACTGTGTTCCAGAAGAAGGATGCTTCCACTAGTGGACACAGTTTGAATCCCATCAAGTTAAAGCAAAGGCTGCTGTCTGGCTACAAACTGGGGGTTTGAACTAATATGTCTGGCACTTGGATGGTTCAGTGTAGTGTGATATACCTATTTTCAGTTTTAATTGTAAATGCACAAATAGAGCAGTCACAGCCTAAGAACGGCCTTATAACCAATGACCTATGGGAAGGTCACTCCTAGATGAGAAGTCTTCTAGATAAGAAGAAATGCTAGCCAAGGGAGTAAAGAAATATAGAATAAGTGGTAGAAGAAAAATATGAGGAATATTTCATTAATTCCTCAAGAACATATATAATAGATAGGGCTTTATCCCACAAACCCTCCTCTTACATATGATTCCCAGAAATTGTGGCCAGCCAGAATCCTAAGTAAGCTGTGCTTGAATGTAACAAACTAAATGTGACAAGCAAGAGGACCTGAGTGGTACAAATAG
Organism: Enhydra lutris kenyoni; assembly: GCF_002288905.1. Classification (NCBI taxonomy): domain Eukaryota; kingdom Metazoa; phylum Chordata; class Mammalia; order Carnivora; family Mustelidae; genus Enhydra; species Enhydra lutris. Next base: position 74,542,493 of record NW_019154105.1, on the reverse strand, counting down.
TCAACTATAATAGATGATCTTGGTTCTCCACTCAAACTCCCTTCACTATATCAGTGGGTTCATACACCAACTAACTACTATATTGCCAGCAAACATCACAACTGCTCGTTTTCTGGAGGACTTTGCTTGCCAAAAAAGTAGCTTTTTCTCTCAGGAAGTTCCCTGCCAACAACTCTTGGCCAACAACTGACATGGGGGTATGAGGAATCAGGGTGAAGCCAATGTGGTGGTGTCCTATGATGTATAATTTGTACTCTAGCTCTTCTGTAGGACCAGGCTGAATCTCCTTTCCAGCAGAGATCACATTGTTGCTTAACTTTCTTCCTCCTTTCCTTCCCTGCTTCCCTCACCTTCCTTTCCCTGAAAGAATTCCCTTAATAAGTAACTTTCACAAAATTTCCCATCTCAACCTCTGTTTGATGAAACCCAACCTAACATACTCTCCCTGGTTATATTCCTTTCCTACATCTCTCAGACATAAGTAGTCTAAGAAAGCTATTGTCTATGTTTACTATACATGCCTGTATATCTAAGTAATATAGAGTGTTTGAATATTCATGAAATTTATATGAATTACATCATCTTATTTTTATAATTTCTTTTTCACTCAGAATTTCTGAGAATTACATACATATGTATAAAGTCATTTCACATTTATAAACTTGTGTTACCTCAAGGATTTTTTTATTTTTCCACTACAGAGTAATAAATACAGCTGTGAACATTCTTGTACTTAAAAATATTTACCTAAATTTGACTGTTCCTAGGAAATAAATTGCTAGATAAAAGTATGTATTTATTTTTAAGCTAATTTCCAAAGCTTGTTTAGAAAGTTGTTGAAGTGATTTATACTATCACAAGGAAAGTCAATGAGTTCACAATATTCTACACTTTCACTAATACTTGTATTCTAATATTTCAATGTTTCCTAATTTCTTGAGTGTGTGATCACATCATGGTTTCAGGTTGCATTTATCTATTTACTAGCAAGGTAGAGCATATCTTCATTTGTTTTTTGGTAATTCAGTTTTCCTTTTTTTGAGAAATATCTGTATGCATTACTCCTTGATTCATGGACTACAGCATGGATATTGTGTTAGCAGGCATGAAAACATTCACCTCACTGTCCATCTCCATCAGAGCTCTTGGGTGACCAGGTTTATTGTCAATGAGCAGCCATATCTTCAAAGGAATTTTATTTTTAACAGTAGATATCAGCAGTGGGCTTAAAATATTCAGTAAGCCATGTTATAAATGTTTGCACTATCATCCAGGCTCTGTTGTTAGATTTATAATTCACAAGCAGAGTAGACTTAACATAATTCTTAAGGGCCCAAGCATTTTGGAATGGAAAATGAGAATGGCTTCAGTTTAAAGTCACCAGTTGCATTAGCCCTTAGCAACAAAATCAGCTTGTCCTTTGAAGATTTGAAGCCAGACATTGACTTCTCTTCTCTAGCTATGAATGTCCTAGATGACATGTTCTTCCAATAGAAAACTATTTCATGGAAAGCTTCCAATAGAAGTTTGTCTCAGTGAAAATATGTTGTTTAGTATAACCACTTTCATTAATGATCTTAACTAGATCTTCTGGATGGCTTGCTGAAGCTTCTCCAGCAGCACTTACTGCTTCACTTTGCACTCATGTTATCGAGATGGTTTCTTTCTTTAAACCTCATTAATAAGCCTCTGCAAATTTCAAACCTTTCTTCTGCTACTTTCTCACCTCTCTTAGCTTCTATAGAACTGGAGACACTTAGGGCCTTGCTCGGAATTAGGCTTCAGCTTAAAGGGCGTTTGTGATGGTTTGATCTACTATGAAGATGAACAAAACTTTTTCCATATCAGCAATAAGGCTGTTTTACTCTTTTATCATTCATGTGTTCACTGGAGTAGAACTTTTAATTTCCTTTGAGAACTTTTCCTTTGTGTTCACGATTTAGCTAAATGTTTGGTACAACAGGCCTAGCTTTCAGCTTAACTGAGTTTTAACATGCCTTCCTCACTAAGCTAAATAAAATTATAGCTTTTTATTTAAAGTGAGAGATCTATGACTCTTCCTTTCACTTAAACACTTAGAGGCCTTTGTAGGTCTATTTGCTGGCCCGATTCCAAGATTGTTGTATCTCGGGGAATAGGGAGGCCCAAGGAGAGAGAGAGAGAGATGATGGAATGACTGGTTGGTAGAGAGGAAGGACACACGGAATATTTATTAAATATGCTGTCTTATATGGGTGCAATTTGTGGCACTCCAAAACAACTACAACAGTAACAGCAAAGATCATTGACCACAGATCATCATAACAAATACTAATGAAAAAGTTCGAAATACTACAAGAATTGCCAAAATGTATGACACAAATGAGTTGAGTGAATGCTAATAGGAAAATGGTGCTGATAGAATCACTCAACACAGGACTGCTATAAACCTTCAATTTGTAAAAAACCACAATATCCAAGAAGTGTAATAAACCAGAGTACGATAAAATGAGGTATGCTTGTATGTGTTTAAAAAAATAATAATAATAATAAAATGAGTAACTACACACTAACCACCCTGCTAAAGAAATCTCTACATTATTCATCCCCTTGGATTCCAGCTATCACCTTCTATCACTTGTTTATCTACTTTATAGTATTTTGGAAATCTGCTTTCTAATAGCACTGCACAAAAGAAAATCCATATTACTTTTTTTTTCACTAAAGTTCATAGATTTTTCTTTTCCTACAACAATCTACAGCTTTTTCCAATAGTTTCTTTTATCCCTCCTATAATTCTGGAGTGTGTGTTTCAATGCAGACTCTGTTCTATGTGGAGTGACTGTGTGAACATTATCTAGGAAGATATACAGTGACACTGGGCATGACCTAGTGATGCTCATGAATTGACATTTACATAGTATTAATTCATCATCTAAATGCATAATGTTTGATTTCCTACTACCTTTCTATGTTCTCAGACACTTCTGTTGTAGTTTTAATTAGGTAAAATCCTTGATATTTTATAGTTTGTTATTATAAAAAGCATTTCACTTTACCATTTTTTTCTTCTTGTTTATTGCTTTAGTAAATTGTTTTTCTCTCCAGAACTAATGAACAACACTAGTTAGTTCTAATTGTTGATTTTGTTGGTTATTTTTTTCTAGGTAGATAATCATACAATCTAAAAATCATGAGGTATATCTCTTCTTTTTCAATTTTTATGCCAATTTTCTAGGTTTCATTTTTTTATACAGTTAGCCAGAATTTTCAATTTTCTTTTAAATACTAATGTGCAAGTAGATAATGAGCATTCTTACCATGTTCCCTAACTTAAAAGGAATGAATGTAATATTTTATTAGGGCTTGGGAATATAATAAAACCTTTTCAAATTAAGAAATTTTCCTTCTTATTCTAATGAGCTGTGTTTAATTTTTAGCAAAAAAAATTGTTTGTTAAATTTTTTACATTGGTTGAAATAATTATTTTTCTTTTACTCTGTTAATATCTGTCATTAAATACACTAATCAATATCAAAAGCTTACATTTTGTGATAAAACCAAATTTTTCATGATGTTATTACAAATGTATTATTACATTTATTTAGCTATCTTATTTATGAATTTTGCATTTATTCTCATTAATAGAAAAATAGCCATTTTTCAAAGTTTCATAGAACTCACACATAAATCCTTCTTAGGTTGTAGCCTTTTGAGAGAGGAAAACCATAATGATCATTTTAGTTTTTTTATTGCTTATTGATCTGTTTGAATTATTTTTTTCTCATTCTCAGAGAGAAAACTAATTTGCCCAATTTTCCCTTACCTTTTACTAGCAAAGATGAAAGTTTAGCTCAGGCCTCACTGATTCTTTTGCTTATGTTTTTAACCATTATTAACTATTGTTCAACCTTATCTCGTTTATAAGATATCCTCTCTAAATATGTAGTATGGAGAAAGAACTAAATAGATAAATAGAATGAAATCGTGGATATAAAAGATGACTCTTGTTACCCTGATAACAGATTGAAGGTAGATGTAATAAAGGAAGAAAAATAAATGAGGAACATTACCACAATAACACAGACATAAATTGAAGGGTACAGAATATATGATTATTGGTTGGAAATGAAAGAAAAGAAAATGGTAAATAGCCAAAACAAGAGAACACGGAATGAAATGTAAAACCAAATAAAAACCTCTAAGAGTATAAAGTTGAGATACCCAGTTTCCTTGACAAAAACAAAACCAAATGAAATAAAACACCATACATCATTAAAGGAAAAGGCTAGCAAAGAAGGCAGTGAATTAACTCATTTATAATTCCTGGTGGTGTGAATATCTGTTCTTTTGTTTCCTAGTGTTTCTTCCCTTGTGGAGGGGAGGAAATCATTAGTTTAACCTTCCTGACTTCCCTCAACCTTGACTCATTCCTCTCAAAGAATGGAAGAATGATTTAGAGAGAATTTTAGCAGAATATCTCAGCCCCATCCTCCTTATTTCCTTTGGATTGTGCTGTATTTAGAGAGTATTCTGCTCTGTCCCACTTCCAGTAGTTCCAGAGAATCAAACTTGATCCCCTCAGTGAGGCCCTTGCCCCTGCCCAGAGTTGTCAGTGACAGGTGGCTAAATCTATCTGATTCTGATTCTCAATACTAAGATTAGGTGTAAGCCACATTTTCCAAAACAGCTTTGACATTAATAAAAGTTAGATTTGGCTTCTCAATCTACTTATTTTGTCCTATGTGCAAATTAATTCAAAACTTAGGGTAGATGGATGATATTGTTTGCTTCTTCAAACACCAAGCACTCATTAAGACTGATATAAGATAGTACACATAGTGCTTTGAAAACACAGTTCATTTGGTTAAAATGAAAATAAGAATTTGTGAAATATTCACAAAGATGTGAATTAAAATCCTGGAAAAGACTAAGAAAAACTGAGTTTGGAGATTCAGGTTTGAGAATTCCATACATAGGAAGAAACAGAGTATATATTCCAGGACATGAGACTTAGCTGGAATGTTAAGAGGTAAATCATAAATAAAGTGAAAAGTAGTTTTTGAGGAGGAGGAGATTTATGACAATATCAGATATCCCAGAAGATTTGGTAAGAAGATGCAGGATGCAAATGATACACTTCAAAAGAAGAATTTCTGTATGTGGTAGGAGCTGAGCACCATGTAGTTGTCCTAGGATTGTGTGTGTGTGTGTGTGTGTGTGTGTGTGTGACAGAGAGAGAGAGAGAGAGAGAGAGTAAATAATTATAGAATTCTTGAGGTAAGAGTAAACTCTATGGCTAAGTGCTTACAGTTTCTTCCAGTTCTAACACAGTCCACAAATACACCTAACATGGCCTCTTTTAAAGTTACTTGCAAACTAAGTTAAAAAAACAGCATTGATGAAGGGTTTTATGGCATGTGTATGTACATGTGTAAGTGTTGGGGATAGGTGAAGAAATTATATTTGTCAGAAATTGTGATACAAAATGATTTTTCCGTAAAACTCCTAGAAGAAAACATAGGTAGTAATTTCCTTGACATTGGACTTAGCAACATTTTTAAAAATATGTTATCTCTGGCAAGGGAAACAAAAGAAAAAATAAACTATCCAGCTTCCCAAAATAAAAAGCTTTTGCACAGCAATAGAACCATCAACACAAAACGAAAAGTCAGGTAAAATACTTATCCTCAGAAAAGTATCAAACACTAATGAAATAAATTCAAGATGATGTAAAGAAATGGAAAGACATTCCATGCTCATGGATTGGAAGAACAAATGTTGTTAAAATGTATATATTACCCAAGGCAAACTGCAGATTTAATGCAATCCCAATCAGAATTCCCACAGCATGTTTCATAAAACTAGAACAATCCTAATATTTGTATGGAACCACAAAATACCTCAAATGGTACTTGAAACAGTCTTGAAAAAGAAAAACAAAACTGGAGGCATGATAATTTCAGATTTAAGGCTATATTCCAAAGCAATAATAATCCCAACAGTATTATCCTGGCATAAAAATAGATACCTAGATCAATAAGGTAGTTCAGAAAACCCAGAAATAAATCCACAACTATATGGCCAATTCCCTTCAACAAAGGAGAAATGAAAAAGGGATGGGAAGAAGACAATCTCTTCAACAAATAGTCTTGGGAAAACTAGACGGCCACAGGCAAAAGAATGAAACTGGACCACTCTCATTCACCATACACAAAAATATACTGAAAATAGATTACAGATCAAATGTGAGAACTAAACCATGAAGGTCCTTGAAGAGATATAGGCAGTAATCTCTTTGACATCAGCTTTAACAACATTTTTCTAGATATTTTTCCTGAGGCAAGGGAAATAAAAGGAAAAATAAACTATTTGGACTACAAAATAAAAAATTCTTCACAGTGAAGGAAAGTCAACAAAACTAATACACAACCTACTGAATGGGAGAAGATATTTGTAAATGACATCTCTGATAAAGGGCTAGTATCCAAGTATATAAAGAACTGATACAACTCAACATCTAAAAATCAATCCAATTAAAAAATGGAAAAACATGAACACGCATTTCTCTAAATAACACATATAGATCACCAATAGACACATGGAAAGATGCTCAATATCACTCATCATCAGGGAACTGCAAATCAACCTACAATGACATATCACCTTATGTTAGTCAGAGCGACTAAAATCAAAAACACAAAAAGCAACAAGTGTTGGAGAGGATATGGAGAAAAGGGAACGCATGCACTCTTGGTGGGAATGCAAACTGGTACAGCCACTGTGGAAAATAGTATGGAAGTTCCTCAAAAAAATAAAAAAAATAGAACTACCCTATGATCCAGCAATGGCACTACTGGGTAGTTACCCCAAAATATAAAAACATGAATTCAAAGGGATATATACTGTACTATGTTTATTTCAGCATTATTTAAATAGTCAAATTATGGAAGCAGCCCATCAAGTCCATCAAGAGAAGAAAGGATAAAGAAGAGATGGTGTGTGTATATAGCCCATAAGAAAGAATGAATTCAGTTATAAGAATGAATTCTTGCCATTTGCAACAACTGGATGAAGCTAGAGAGTATAATGGTAAGTGAAATAAACCAGTCAGAGATAAATAAATACCAAATGATCCCACTCACATGTGGAATTTAAGAAAGAAAACAAATGAGCAAAGGGAAAAAGAGAGAGAGAAATCAAGAAACACTCTTAACTGTAGAGAACAAGCTAATAGTTACCAGAGAGGAGGTCAGTGGAGGATGGGAGAAATAGGGGAAGGGGATTTAAAAGTACACTTATCATGATAAAAAATAAAATAAAGTGATTTTTAAAAACCTAAAATGCAACCTACTAAATGGAAGAAGTTATTTTCAAATCATGATAAGGGATGAATATCCAAAATATATGAAGAATTTATATGACTAAATGCCTAATAATAATAACAATAATAATAATCTAATTTAAAAATAGACAAAGGACCTGAATGAACATTTTCTAAAGGAAACATAGACAACATATACATGAAAAGATGTCCGATATAACTAATCATCACAGAAATGTAAATCAAAACCACAATGAGATACTACTTCACACCTTTCAGAATCCTTAGAATCAAAAAGACAAGAAATAGGGGCACCTGGGTGGCTCAGTGGGTTAAAGCCTCTCCCTTCAGCTCAGGTCATGATCCCAGGGTCCTGGGATCCAGCCCCACATCGGGCTCCCTCTCTGCTCGGGAGGGAGCCCGCTTCCCTTCCTCTCTCTCTGCCTGCCTCTCTGCCTACTTGTGATCTCTGTCAAATAAGTAAATAAAATCTTTTAAAAAAAGACAAGAAATAACAAATGTTAACAAGGATATGGAGAAATATGAACCCCTGTGCACTGTTGGTGGAAATATAAATTGGTACAGCCACTGTTGAAAACAGTGTGAAGTTCCCTTGAAAAATTAAAACAGAAATAGCAGATTATCCAATCATTCCACTATGTATTTACCCAAAGAAAACAAAAGCACTAATTCAAAGAGATACATGCACCCCTATGTTTATTGCAACATTGTGTATGATAGTCAAGATAAGGAAGCAATGCAAGTGTCCATCAATAGATGAATGGACAAAAAGATGTGTGTGTTCATGTGTGTCTCTATATATGTATATATATATATAGAACTTGAAGGAGAGGAGCTTGGGAAGATGTTGGAGTAGAAGAACCCTAAGCTCACCCCATTCTATGTTTACAATAAGACCTTATATCTGTGTAAGTAAACTGGGGAGCTATCCGAACCCTGGCAAAACAAACTCCACAACAAGGCACCTAGGTGGCTCAGTCAGTTAAGTGGTGGACTCCTGATTCTGGCTCAGGTCATGATCTCAAGGCTGTGAAATTGAGTCCTGTGTTGGACCATGCTTAGGATTCTCTCTCCCCCTCTCCCCACTTACATGAGTGCACTCTCTCTTTAAAACCAACAATGACAAGACAACAGCAAACAAAACACCCCACAATTAAATATAGAGAAGCTACATCTGAGTGAAAGCTTGGGATAGGCAGAATTGTGGTCAGGAGCTGCCCATAGGAGAAAGAAACATGCAGGTGTGTTTAGGGGAAATAAATGGTTCCCCACACCAGGGATCCCACACAGGGAAGATGAATCCATATAATGCCTGGTTTTGAAAACCAGAGGGATGAAATTCTGTGAGTTTGAATAATCACTAGGACTTGGAAATCTAAAGCTTTTTTTTTTTAAGATTTTATTAATTTATTTGACAGACAGAGAACATAAGTAGGCAGAGAGGAAGGCAGAGAAAGAGAGAGAGGAGGGAGCAGGCTCCCTGCTGACCAGAGAGCCTGATGTGGGGCTCAACCCCAGGACCCTGGGATCGTGACCTGAGCTGAAGGCAGAGGCTTTAACCCACTGAGCCACCCAGGCACCCCAAGAAATCCGAAGCTTTAAAAGTCATCTGGCTCAGCACTGGGTGAGTCAGGAGGGCAAGTGATAGGTGAATCCCCTGCTTAAAGAGACAGGAGTTCTTGGAGAGGCAACATAGAAGCAACAGTTCACATAATATCTGGGACAAATGGAAAGAAGATCCATTTACAGATTTTGGAGTGTGCTGGAAGACTTCCCTGGGAACAAAGAAGCAGGCAGGTGCTGTTTTCTTTCCCTGACACCCAGCTTAAACACAGGGCCACCTGCAGGAGGCAGTACTGCATAGCCCCTCACTACTTAACTTGCTAGCAGTGACCCTGCTCACACATTATTGAGGGCTCACCCACTCCAAGCTTGCTGGCCTCTGCCTTGGGCTCAGTGCAAATTTTGCTAGCATTGCATGTACATGCCCTCCCCAAACAATGCATGCACAGATGCCACATGGCATATGCTTTGCCCTGCTGCAACTTCTCTGTGCTATGCCCCCAGCCACTGAGGGGACTGAGCTTTAGTGGACCTGGCCCAGGACTAGCAGCTCAGCACAAATTTTGCTAGCACCACCACTTTGCCCATGAGCCCTCCTGCAGTCACACTCCCTCAGAGGAAGCCTGTCTGGTCTCATTAACACCACAGAAAGCAAGCATAATCCACAACAGGCAGAGAGTCATAACAGGTGTCTAGACTGAAAGAAAAAAGTAACTCGGACACAACAGGAGGATGCAAACAGCACATGTAGGAGACTCCCCTGAAGTGCTAGGTTCTGGTGAACATGGGACACTGCATTGCAGGGCACTATAGGACTTCTTCATTATGGCCCTATGTTCAAGAGCAGAAGATGTAGCTGACTTTTCTAAGAAACAGACACAAGAGGTAGAAAAAATGAGGAGACAAGATTATAGCACAAATGAATAAACAGGACAAAACCACAGCAGGAGAGCTAAGTGAAATAGAAATAAGTAATATGCCTGATAGGAAATTTAAAGTAATAATCATAAGGATAGTTCACAGGACTTCAGAAAATGGTGAAGGACATCAGTGAGACCCTTAGCAAAGAGATAAAAAAAATAACATATCAGACATGAAGAACTCAAAAAATGAAATTAAAAATACAATAGATGGAATACTTAGTAATCTACTGGAAGCAGAGGAATGTGTGTAAGTGACTTGGAGGATAGGGTAATGGAGAAAAAGAAAATCAAGTTGAACAGCTGAGAAAAAAAAAAATTACTGTATAATGAGAATAGATCTGGAGAACTCAGCAACACCGTCAAGCATAATGACATTCACATTGTAGGGATCCCAGAAGGAGAAGAGAGTAAAAAGGGGGCAGATAATGTATTTGAAGAAATAATAGGTGAAAACGTCCTGAATCTGAGGAGGGAAACAGAAATCCAGATTTAGGAAGCATAGAGTGTCCCCAAGAAATTCAACCCAAGGAGACACACATCAAGACACATAGTAATTAGATGATAGATGATAGATAGATAGATAGATAGATAAATAGGTAAAGGAAGAATTTTAAGGGTTGCAAGAGGAAAGAAGATAGTTATATACAAAGGAAATCCCATAGGGCTAAGAACTGATTTTTCAGCAGAAACTTTGCAGACCAGAGGGAAAAAAAAAAAGTGGCATGATATATTCAAATGCTGAAAGGGAAAAAAATCTGCAGGCAAGAATACTCTGTCTAGTAAGGTTATCATTCAGAAAAGGACAGATGAAGAGCTTCACAAACAAACAAAAGTTCAAAGAACTCATGACCATGAAACTAGCCCTCCAAGAAATATTAAGAGGGACTCTGAGTGAAAAACAAAAATCACAAGAGTAAGAAACACAGAAAGCAGAAAAGCAAAAACAAACAAACATTTTATATATATATATATATATATATATATATATATATATATATATATACAGGAGATATATAGATATCTGTAAAAACTAGTCAAGAGAGCACAAAATAAATGGTTGATAATATGATACTAAATATGTGAAATGTAGAGGAGAGAGAAGTAAAAAATGAGTTCATAATTAAGTGACCATCAGTTTAATATATACTACTATATGCAATGTTATATACAAATTGAATGGCAAACACAAATCAAAAACATTAACTGATATGCAAAAATTATAGGGTAAGGAATCCAAGTATTTTGTTAAAGAAAGCAAACTAATCATGAGAAGAGAGAGCAAGAGAAGAAAAGATCTACAGAAACAACTATAAAACAAATAACAAAGTGTCAAAAAAAACCCCACACATATCAATAATTACTTTAAATGCAAATGGACTAAATGCTCCAGTTAAACAAAACAAAACAAAACAAAAAATAACAGGATGATAGAATGGATTTAAAAAAAAGATGCAGCAATATGCTCCCTATAAAAGAGTCATTTCAGAACTAAAGACACATGGAGACTGAAAGTGGAAGGATAGAAAAATATTTATCATGCAAATGGACAACAAAGGAAAGCCTGAGTAGCTATATTTGTATTGGACAAAATAGACTATAAAACAAAGTTTTAACAAGAGACAAAGAAAGGCACATAAATGGTGCAATCCAACAAAAAGATGTAGTAACTGTAAATATTTATGCACCCAGCATGGGAGTACCCAAATACACAAAGCAGATAATAACAAACAAGGGAAATAGTTGATAGTAATACAATAATAGCATGGGACTTTAACCCTCCAATTACATAAATGGACATCTCATCCAAACAGAAAATCAACAAAAGCAGCAAGGACTTTGAATGACACATTGGACCAGATGGATCTAAAAGATATATTCAGAACATTCCATTCTACAGCAACAGTTACACATTCTTCCTAAGTACACATGGAATATTCTCCAGAATAGATCACATATTAGGTCACAAAACAAGTCTCAACAAATTAAAAAAGATCAAAGTCATACCATGAATCTTTTCTGACCACAACATTATGATATAAGAAATTAGCCACAAGAAAAAACCTGAAAAGCACACAAATACATGAAGATTAAATAACATGCTACTTAACAATGAATGGCTCAACCAAGAACTCAATGACAAAATTAAAAAAAAATCTGGAGACAAATAAAAATGAAAACACAATGATCCAAAATCTATGGAATACAGCAGAAGCTGCTGCAAGAAGGAAGCTTATAGCAAAAAAACCTACCTCAAGAACAAAAATCCTAAGTAAAAAACCTAACCATACATCTAAAGGAACTAGAAAATGAACAACAAACAAAACCCAAAACCAACAGAAGGAAGAAAATAATAAAGAAATACACAAAATGAAAACTAAATATAGAACAGATCGATGAAACCAGGAGCTCATTCTTTGAAAAGATCAACAAAATTGATAAACTTTTAGACAGTCATAAAAATTGTTTTTAATTAAAAAAGAGGACTCAAAATTAGAAATTAAAGGTGAGAAATAACCACCAACACCACAGAAATGCAAGACATTGTAAGAGTATATTATGAAAAAATATATGCCAACAAATTGGACAACCTAGAAGAAATAGATAAATTTCTAGTAACATATAACCTCCCAAAGCTGAATCAGGAAGAAACAGAAAATTTGAAAGATAACCAGCAGTGGAATTGAATCAATAATCAAAAAACTCCCAGCAAATAAAAGTCCAGGGCCAGATGGCTTCAGAGGTGAATTCTACCAAACACTTAAAGAAGAATTAATACCTATTCTTCTCAATCTATTCCAAAAAACAGAAGAGGAAAGAAAACTTCCTAATTCATTCTATAAAGCCAGTATTACCCTGATACCAAAACCAGAAAAAGACACCACCAAAAAAAAAAGAGAGAGAGAGAGAGAACTACAGGTAAATATTGTTGATGAACACAGATGCAAAAATCTTCAACAAAATATTAGCAAACTAAATCCAATGATATATTTTTTAAAAAATCATTCACCACAGTCAATTGGGATTTATCCCTGGGATGCAAGTGTGTTTCAATATTTGCAAGTCAATCAATGTGATACATCACATTAATAAAAGAAGGGATAAAAAACTACATGATAATTTCAGTAGATGAAGAAAAAATATTTGACATAGTACAATATCCATTCATGAAAAAAAAGGTAGGATTAGAAGGAACATACTTAAACATAATAAAGGTCATATATGAAAAATCCCACAGCCAACATCATATTCAAAGGTGGAAAAACTGAGAACATTATCCCTAAGGTCAGGAATAAGATAGAGATGTCCACTCTGACCACTATTATTTAACATAGTGCTGGAAGTCCTAGCCACAGCAGTCAGGCAAGAAGAAAGAATAAAACACATCTAAATTGGTAAGGTAGAAGTAAAATTATCACTACTTGCAGACCACATGATACTACATATAGGAAACTCTAAAGACTCCACCAAAAAACTACTAAAACTGATAAACGAATTCATTAAGGTTGCAGGATACAAAATCAACATTCAGAAATCTGTGGCATTTTTATATACTAATAATGAAGCAACAGAGAGAGAAATTAAGGAGCAATCCTTTTACAATCATACCAAAGATAATGAAACACCCTAGTGTAAACTTAGCCAATGAGGTGAAAGATCTCTACTCTGAAAACTATAACACATTAATGAAAGATATTGAAGATGACACAGACAAGTGAAAAGATATTCCGTGTTCATAGATTGGGGGAAATATACTGTTAAAATGTCCATGCTATCCAAAGTAATCTACAGATTAAATGCAATCCTTATCATAATACCAACAACATTTTTCACAGAACAAGAAAAACAGTTGTAAAATTTATGTGGAACCACAGAAGACCCCAAATAGCCAACACAATCTTGAAAAATTAAAATAAAAACAAAGCTGGAGATATCACCATTCCAGATTCAAATATGCTACAATACCAGTGTAATCAAAACAGTATGGTACTGACATAAAAATAGACACATAGATCCATGAAATAGAAAGGCCATAAATAAAACCATGTTTATATGATCAATTAGTCTTTGACAAAGGAGGAAAGAATATACAATGGGAAAAAGTCTCTTCAACAAATGGTGTTGGGAAAACTGGATAGCTACATGCAAAAGAATGAAACTGGACTGCTTTCCTACACAATACACAAAAATAAATTAAAAGTAGATTAAGGACCTAAACATGAGGCCTGAAACTATAAAAATAGAAGACAGCATAGGCAGTAATTTCTCTGATGTTGGATGTAGCAACTTTTTTTCTGATATGTCCTAGAGACAAGGGAAACAGAAGTATAAATAAACTACTGGAAACATATCAAAATGATAAGCTTCTGCACAGTGAAGGCAATAGTCAACGAAACTAAAAGACAACCTACTGAATGGGAACAGATATTTACAAATGACATCTCTGATAAAGGTTTAGTATCCAAAATATATGAAGAACTGATACAACTCAACACCTAAAAACCAAATAATCCAATTAAAAATGGGCAGAATACATGAACAGACATTTCTCCAAAGAACACATGTGCTATGGTGAGTGCTGTGAATTGTGTAAGACTAATGATTCACAGATCTGTACCCCTAAAACAAATAATACATTATATGTTAATTAAAAAGAACACAGATGACCAGTATACACATGGAAGGATGCTCAACATCACTCATCATCAGGGAAATGCAAATCAAAACTACTCTGACATATCACCTCACATTATCAGAATGGCTAAAATCAAAAATATAAGAAACAAGTGTTGGGGAGGATGTGAAGAAATAGGAACTTTGTACACTGTTGGTAGGAGTGCAAACTGGTACAGCCACTGTGGAAAAGAGTATAGGTTTCCTCAATAAGTTAAAAAGAGAACTACACTACAGTTCAGTAATGGCACTGAAAATACAAATTTGACAAATACTAGGTATTTGTCAAAAAAATATAAAAACATGAATTCAAAGGGATATATGCACCACTATGTTTATTGTAGCATTATTTATAATAGCCAAATTATGGAAGCAGCCCAAGTGTCCATTTGTAGGCAGATGGATAAATAAGATGTGGTGTGTGTGTACACACATACACACACACACACACACACACACAGAATATAATGTAGCCATAAAAGTAGAAAATCTTGCCACTTGCAACAACATGGATGGAGGTAGACAGTATAATGCTAAGTGAAATAAGCCAGAGAAAGACAAATATCATAAGATTTCATTCATACATGGAATTCAAAAAGTGAAACAGATGAACATAGGGGTGGAAAAAGGAGTGAGAAACAAACCAAGAAATAGACCCTTAATTATAGAGAACAAAGTGCTGGTTACCAGAGGAGATGTGGGGGGGTGGTGAAACAGGTAATCGAGATTAAAGAGTATACTTATGACAATGAGCACTGAGTAATGTATAGAATTGCTGACTCACTATATTGTACACAAGAAATGATGTAATACTGTGTTTTAACTATACTGAAATTAAAATGTAAAACTTAATAAAAAATAATAAAATACTTAAAAAAAGATCAGTCATAAAAAAAGAATGAGATCTCGCCATTTGCAACATGGACGGGCCTAGATGGTATTATGCTAAGTGAAATAAATCAGATACACAAAGACAAATACCATATGATTTCATTATATGTATAATCCAAAAAATAAACAAATGACCAAACCAACAAAAGCAGAAACAGACCTATAAATACAGAGAACAAGCTGATGGTTTCTAGATGGGAGGGTGGTTGGGGGAATGGGAAAAATGGATGGAGAAGAGATACAGGCGTCTAGTTATGGAATGAATAAGTCACAGCAACAGAAGGTACAGCATAGAAAATACAATCAATGGTATTGTGATAGCATTGTATGGTAACAGATGTTAGTCACACTTGTGGTGAACATAGAATACATACAGACTTGTCAAATCACTACATTATGCAACTGAAACTGAAGTAACATTGTTTGTCAACTATAATTCAATTTAAAAATAAATAAAATTTTTCTTTTGTGCCTAATTGGGAACTTTCAATTTTCAGTTCTTGATCCTCCAAGGTAAAAAAAGAATACTAAACAACAATTTTTTAAAAAACCTGATACCTTTTATTCCCTTTCCTCTTTTGACTTTACTATGCATTTCCTGACCTTTTTATTCTTTTCATTCTCCTTCCCCCCTCCATTTTCTCAATGCTTTAATAGTATTTCAGTCTAAAAAAATTAATAAGATTTTATTTGACTTGGGAGAGGATTAGACTGGATTTGCTTTTCTTCCTCTTGGTTTATCCTCATCTTAAACTTTTAAGTTGTAATAAATTAATTCTATCTTTAAAGAGAAGCATGGGTTCAGTCTCGATAGGAAAAACTTGGTTTGTATTTTCACCACTGCCTCTATTCAAAGTCAGAAATTCCCAATATTATTTAATCTACATTCAATTCTGTGAATATCGATCCTGAAAGAGTATAAATACACCATGATTGTCTTAGTTTCCACCCACCCGGACAAATAGAGTGGATCCTCTAAACTTCCCATACCTTATTACAAGTATTCACTGTAGAAAATTTTAAGGATATGAATAAACATGCAATAATAGCACATTGGACTAGCAATTTGGCCATAATTGCCAAATCCTTACACTATATTTAGACTCCAGTTCTGTTGTTGATTGACTCTTCATTTTCCCAAATCTCTATTCAACCAAAAAAGATATGTTTCCTGAGGTTTTTTTTATTTAGATATTTCATAAACCTTAGGTATCTAATCAGTTTATAGATTGACTTTCTTATATTAGAGTCAATCAACTCTGGTTAGTGATGTGAATAAGAGGAAGAGGGTCATCACATGGTATAAATTATTGCTTATTTGACATAGCTGAATAGACTAGAAGGATGAAAAGTAAGCAGGAATTAGGAGTAGTACCCTTAGTACTTTGATCATGAATATTTTTTCACATTATCCATACACATTATCCTATGTATAGTTAAGAAGCCTTAGTCTCTCCTCAAAGAGACATTCAGTCAATTCATTCTGTTAGCAGTTAACAATACAGTTCCATGGTATATGCTGTTTCCAGTATCAAAAATCCAATAATGATGTTAATATCATCCTGCAACTTTGAAATTTTCAGACATTACTACTATAGTCGGTATAGAATATTTGGGGAAAGCAAACACAGCATTCAATTATTGTAAATTCTTTTTAATTAAAAAAATACTATGAATAATATTAGTGAGTCTTAATCCTGCAGCTAGTTAAGAGGCCATTCCTTTATCCATTCCCATGTTCTACAGGCATTAGGTTGGTACTTCTACCCAGAGATTTTGCCAGGTATCTCTATTACTGATAAATCTAAGTCCATATGGGTCTTGTGCTGTAAGGTTAAGTTAACATTTACAAATGACAACACAATATAACACTTAGGTAATCCCATTAATGTAGTAGAAATATTATTATTGAAAATTAGTCACTTATCCAACAATGTAACATGTCTACATTTTAACAAAACAAACATAAATTGTGCTCTCCTGTGTAACTAGGAGCCCAAATTTCCAATGTTCTTTTTCAAATTTATTGGAACCAGCATCATTTTTCCTTGTAGAAGTGTCATTTGGTTTGGTGGTAAAAACCTCCAGACACCCAGAAACCAGTATGGAGCTCAAGAAAAATTTGAGAGAGTTTATTATGTGTGAAGTTTTAGAAAATTCTTAGCCATTATTTTCTTAAATATTACTTCTGCACAAATCCGCTATTCTCTCCCTTACAGAAGCTGATTTTGTGAATATTAGACCATTTTGCTCTGTCTCCTGTGAAATTTATTTTGCCTTCTGCATTTTTCAGCCATTTATCTATCCATACCTCATTCTGAGTATTTTCTTCTGATCCATTTTGCAATTTACTTACTCTCTCTTCTTATGTCTATTCAGCTTCATTTTCTTTCCTGATTTTTTTTTTTTTTTTGCTTTAGTTACTATGATTTTTTTAGTTGCAGGATTTACATTTGGTTATTTTTATAGTTTCCAGATTGCTGCCAAAGGTTTTTTTTTTAAGATTTTATTTATTTATTTGATACAGAGAGAGAGAGTGAGCGAGAGAGAGAGAGCAAACAGAGGAGCAGGAGAAGGAGGGGCATGCTCTCGACCTAGCAGGGAGCCTGATGAAGGACTCAACCCCAGAACCCTGGGATAATGACCTGAGCCCAAATGCTGTCACTTAACCAACTGAGCCACCCAGCCACCCCTCTGCCAAAGTTTTTATAATTACTTAATTCTATACAGTAAGGAAATAATAGCTTAGTTTTTGTAGGCAGCAAGTGGTATAGATGAGGTCCCCATTAAGTAAGCTTTTACTTATTATTATAATTATTATGGTAACTATCTAAATTAGAGCTCCTGTGGATTTGGTTCAGTTTTCTGTTGTTTTTTCTGAGTTTTCCTTTTATTATCTCCTCATGTGGCTTGTTTGATTAAAATATATGGAGGCTATCTCTCGATCAGAGGTGCAATTTCCATTTCATAATGAAACTGAAGGACTTATGCCTATGTAATTTTGATTTAAATAGAACCCTTCACAGAGTCAGGATATTGGGTAAAACTCCTAAAAGCCCTGACTATGCATCAGATAAATGATCTATCTTTACCAGGGCCCAGTTGTGGGTTCATACTTGTCACAGAACAGTAGGGTAAGGGGAAGAGGGCTATACTCCAAAACTTAAAGTATGGGTGAGTATCAGTGCCAAAGACACCAAGTAGCGCTGAAATTTTTGTGACCAAACACTAAAACTTTGTGGTCACTGACACTTAGCTTTTATGGATTCTGAAGGAAATACATGGCTCCAAAGAAAACTTTATTTTATTGATCTCAAGATTGACTCCAAAGTTCTTTGTTGTAGGGCATTCATTCAAATGTGTTTGTTGAGTTGGTAGAGAGAATTTAGTAAAACACTCAGTTCTGGAGTATACTGTTTTCAAAATATAAAAGCCCAATCAAGGATCAGGCCTCTGTCTTTGTAATTAGTGGTTACAGGCATAGCTCTTTGTTGTTGTTGTTTTTTCTTTCTTAATAGGAAGATGTGGAATGTCCTCTCAGGCTCTGAGGCAATGATTGGGATGCAGAGTCTTAGATATTGAGCCCATTCATGACCCAAATATAGTCAACTAGCTTGGATGTCTTTCAATGTAATGAAGGTATTTTTATTAGCATTTCTAAGATTATCAATATATCATCAATGTAATAGAATGGTTAAATTTCAACTAGTACACAGAATTCTAGAGTTGGTACAGCAAGCAAATAACATAGTTTGGTATATTGAGGTATAAAGTATATTGAATGCCTTTCCAGATGAAGACAAACTAACATAACTGCATTTCAGGGAAGGTATCTAAGAAAGAGAATATTAGCAATATTCAGAACAGCACACCACCTGCCAGTAATGTCAGAAATTTGCAATGATGTCAGACATAGTGGGAGCAATGGTGACTACTTCCTCTGTGGTTTATATTATCAGTAACTTTTACCAACCAAACAAGGCTGTTAAAGTGGAAGATAGCATTGCATATGATGCCCATCTATGTTAAATCTTATATGAAAAGACTAAATTCATGTTCTCCTTTTGGTCTAAGAACAATGGTTTCATTGTACAATCCTGGCCAGCTTTAGCATTCAAGACCTTCTTGCCATACATGTAACTGGTTGTTATAGAATCCAATAACAGGGCTATAAATGAGTTTTTCTAATCAAAAGAACATGCATTTACACACTCTGGATATCCCCATCAGTTATTTGGCTGACGTAAAAAATAACAAGTCAATCCAAAAACAAAAGCCAAAACAGTAGCCATATTAGTTCTGGTTTGGAATTTGAAGGGCTTCCTCTGTGGGGGTTCAGATTGTTGTACTAGGTCTTAGACTTGTTCTAATTTATTATGTCAGTATAATTCTCTTAAGTCTGAATTTATATTCTGTCAATGGATTTGAGTTTTTGCTCCCTAGAAATAGTCATAAGAAAAAAAAATTCTAGGTTTTGTTTAGTTTTCATGAGTTGGTATATCCCTTTAATACTATGACAAAGGTCTAAAACAATAGCCAAGATGACTCATCCTTATAATTGTGCGAGCTTCCAGTTTTTAGCTACAACATATTATCATTCATATAGGTTTTCCCCAGACTCTGAAAAATCTAGCTTCTTTTTCATTGGCTAACTATAGTCCCATTATCCATGTTTCCTTTTGTGACGTATCTACTTCACTTTAGAAAGTCTTCCTTATTTGGGGCCTATAGTGGCTTAATACCACTTCTTCCAGTCTTTGGACATGGGCTAACAGACACCACAGGCTCCTTGGGCTTCTAGATTCCATGGTTACTTTGCCTACTCCAGAGCTTCTGAACACTGGCCACCCAGCTTGACCCTGCCCTATGAAATAACACTGGCCCACTGCCCATGGCAGTAAAAGTAGCTTTCTCAGTAGCTCTCTCATTGTTTTATGGTCTATGTACAGCCACTGTACCTGAAAAGGAATATTTATCATCTCCAAGCTAAACCACTTAAACATTGCCACTTCCAAGAACATATACCACAGGGACAGAGTGGTGTTCATCCCTTCAGTGTTGCCAACTCTTGTGCAAGTGGTGCATGCATCCAGCTAGTAGAAATATAAAACACAATTTGTTAAGAAAAATAACTGGTGAAGTAGTCACACTGGAACCTTTAGGCTCCTCCCCCACCAGAGGTATACTTAGACCAGATAGAGTTAGACTATATGCACCAGGGCAAATGTTCTAATAGAGAAGAATTTGAGCTTTGAAATGCCCTGCATATTGATGAGAGAATAAGTAGGAAACATCTTTGTGCCTATGCAGCAATGGAAGGTCCTTGGTGGCAGAGTGATCTCAATAGCTGATAATCCACTGTTCTTTTACTGAGTCAACACTTAAATTGTCAAAGATGAGAGGAAATGTGCCTGAGGACCATCCATATTTGTGTTGTCTCCTAAAGTTATCTTGGTCTAGATTTTAAAATGGAATTCTTTTAGTCTAAGTTTCAGCTACGTTGCTGAGACCATGGCTAGGTTTCCAAAGTTAAAATCTAAGACCCAGACGCAGGATATGTAATGAAGTGGTAAGAACATCAGTCATATACTCTTCGTTAACCACACATTTGTGGTTAAAAGTGGCTAGAAAGTAAGGATGACACTCAAAGAGGGTTTACTCGAAGAGTTTCCCTATAGTCTCACTACTCCTAAAGAAGAACACAGTTTCCTACTGCTTGATATCAAGCCTTATGAAAGGGCTTCATAAATAAAGGTATTCAGTAAAAGCTTGGCCAATATCCTCTATTTGTGAGGTGATCAATAAACTAGTGTCTGAGTCATTCTTTGGAAATTTAAATGGGTAGAGGGGCTGGTGGAGGATCTTTGTCATAACCGAACATGAGCCGCATTTTTAGAATTTCATTTCCAGAATTTTCTAGGAGAGAGAACTAGCATTCCCTTGGACCAAATATAGACCTTAATTAGATGAAAGAGTTGGTGTGATATCATGCTAGATGCTGCCAAGGTAACTACCTGGAGAAAAGAAAAAAACCCAAAAACTTAATAAAAATAAGATAAAATGACACTGGATATATAACCACTAAAGAACAAATAAGGAACCAGGAAAACAGTGATACATTTACTCTATCAAAAACATCATAGTTGACTAATCCATTGAAATTGGGTGATGGCAGATGGAAACATTTTCAAAAGAAAAATGGCAGCAACTGATGAGACTCTGGTAGGTTTAGAAAAGGATAAACCCAGAAAGTGCCAAATAAGTGTAACTGTTCCAGTCACTCTCTGTTCTCCTTCCTTCCCTTTCAGTGGTCAGAAGTTATGTCTAAATAAGCAGAGAGCTTGGAACTGACAAAGTAGAGTGAGAAGAGCCTGACCTTGCCAGTTCCATCTCATTACAACTTGACTTAGCTCAAGAAGTGGAGTCAAATGGAATTTGAATTTGTAGTAGTATTGTAGTGGACCAGTTATGTTAACTCCCAACACTCTGCTTCTTGTAAATCTAAGTGACCAAATAATTTTTTATATCTAATATTTACAAAAAAACCCAAGTTTTTAACTTTTTATCTAATTGGAGAAAGAACTACAACTACAAATAAAGTGTCAGTTGAAAACAGTAATTGGGGCAACTGGGTGGCTCAGTGGGTTAAGCCTCTGCCTTCAGGCTAGGGTCATGATCTCAGGGTCCTGGGATCAAGCTCTGTCTCAGGCTCTCTGCTCAGCAGTGAGCCTTCTTCCCCCACCCCTGCCTGCGTCTGCCTACTTACGATCTCTCTTTCTGTGTCACATAAATAAATAAAATCTTTAAAAAAAGAAAACAATAATAAAATTTCTTCATATTCACATTTCATGAGTTATACCTCATTTACCAATAATAAAATATTTAAAAATAAGCTTTTAAGGTGTTTTTTAAAAATTACATTATGTTTTGACTTTAGCTATTGCTAATGCTAGAGTGAACACTTTGACTAACATTTAATTGGTCATCCTTTGCAAAGCATTTGGTTCATTAACACTTTGGATTACTGGTTTGTGGAAACCCTTAGAGAATTCCCATCTAACATTTCATTACTTGCTATTTTTAATCCTAGATTAGAAAAAAAGAAGTTTAAACATCAAGAGTGAGGTTGAATTTTTTTAAATTATTTCTGAAATAAATTGCTGTGTAATATAACTACCAAACTTTAAATCATACCATGAAACTGACTATATTCAGACTCAAGAAATGTTGCAATAGAAAATATAGAGAAGGAAAGGGGAAAAAAGAAAAATTAATGAGCCATAGTTTAGTAAGACATCGGTACTTTTTTCTCTGTTTGGGCTTTTCCATTGTCAGTTTGATTAATGGGGTGTCTTTAAATGTATCTCCTTTTGGATATCTTATATCACAACAAGTCCATTTCATGTTCTTGCCACCAACATTTCCAGTAGAAATGACAGATAAGTCAGAATGACAGATAAGTTTCCATAGTCAGCTTTACAGAGAGCTCATTATTGTTTCAAACCAGTGCAATTGCCTTGAAGGTCCCCTAAGCAGAGAGCCTTTGAAGTGCCATGTGATTCTCAAACACATACTGAATAAACGTATCATTTCTGGGCTTAAAATAAGAGTTTAAGTTACCATTCAAGGTCAAGTACTGGTTTTTGTAAACATTCATGATAATCTCCTGAGTGGATGAGAAGTAAAAAGGTAAAATATCTTAAGAATATGAACTTTCCATTTTTCATATGTAAAGTGTGATTTCTTTCTTTAGGATTCTTTAGGAGAATTTCATTTCCAGAACTTTTGGCCCATAGTAATAAACTAATAGATCTTCTAAAATTTATTTAATTCATACATTAATCAGTGATGATCAAGATAAGTGTACCTCCTTCACCTATTTCAACCATTCCTCCACCGACCTCCCTTCTGGCAACCACTAGTTTTTTCTCTATGGTTAAGAGTTTGTTTTTTTGCTGTTGTTGTTGTCTTTTTTTCTTTGTCCATTTTGTTTCTTAAATTCCATATATGAGTGAAATAATATGGTATTTGTCTTTCTCTGACTGACTTATTTTGCTTAGCATTATACCCTCTAGATCCATCCATGCTGTTGGAAACGGCAAGATTCATTCTTTTTTTTTTTAATAACTCAGTGAGATTCCATTGTATATTTTCATACTCCCTCTTTATCCATTCACCTATCCATAGACACTTAGGTTGCTTCTGTATTCTAGCTATTGCAAATAATAACTGCAATGAACATAGGGGTACATAGATCTTACTGAATTATTGTTTCTGTTTTCTTTGGGTAGATATCCAGGAGTAGAACTATTGGATCATATGGTAAATTTTATTTTTAACTTTTTGAGGAAACTCCATGCTGTTTCCCACAGTAGCTGTACCAGGCTGCATTTCCGGAAGGGTTCCTTTTTCTCCATATCCTCACCAAGACTTGTTTCTTGTGTTTTTGATTTTAGCAATTCTGACAGGTGTGAGGTGATATGTCACTATAGTTTTGATTTGCATTCCCCTGATGATAACTGATATTTTTATGTGTGTGTTGCCATCTGGGTGTCTTCTTTGGAAAAATGTTCATTCAATTCCTCTTCCCATTTTTAAATTGGAGTATTTGGGTTTTTTGTATTGAGTTATGTAAGTTTTCTATATACTTTGGATACTAACCTTTTATTTAATAGGTCATTTGATTGGACATACCATCTCCTATTTGGAGAGTTGGCTTTTTGTTTTGTTGATGATATAAAGCACTGATGAAAGAAATTAAAGATGACCTAAACAAATGTAGACTTATTTCATGCTTATGGTTGGGGAGAACAAATATTATTAAAATGTCCATATAACCCAAAGCAATCTACAGAGTTAATGTAATGTCTATCAAAATACAAACAGCATTTTTCACAGAACTAGAACACCAGCTTTTAATCTCAAAATCTTTATAAAACACATAAATATTTATGTCATTTATGCCTCAAAGACTCTTATCTAGATCATAAAGCTTAACTGTCTCCCCTGAAATTACCAAATATTTGTAAAAAATGTCTATGTGTATTTATTAAGAATTCAACTTGTCAATAGAATGAACCTAACAGAAAAAAAATGTGTAAAAATACCTATAAACCAATTACATAGCACTTCATTAATATTAAGAACTGTTCTTCAAAAGATAATGTCAAGAGATGAGAAGACAAACCAGACTGGAAGAAAATGGTTGAAAATACATCTCATAAAAGACTGTTATCCATATTATACAAAAAAACTCTTAAAACTCAACAATAAGAAAATAAACAGCCTGATTTAAAAATGGGTCCAAGACCCTAATAGACTCCTTATGAAAGAAGATATAAAAAGGCAAATAGGGGGGGCGCCTGGGTGGCTCAGTGGGTTAAAGCCTCTGCCTTCTGCTCAGGTCATGATCCCAGTGTCCTGGGATAGAGCCCTGCATCGGGCTCTCTGCTCAGCAGGAAGCATGCTTTCTCCTCTCTTTCTGCCTGCCTCTCTGCCTACTTGTAATCTCTGTCTGTCAAATAAATAAATAAAATCTTTAAAAAAAAAAAAGGCAAATATGCATTTGAAAAGATGCTCTATAACATATGTCATCAGGGAAATGCAAATTAAAATAATGAGATACCAGGGAGCCTGGATCAGGTGGCTGAGTATCTGCCTTCTGCTCTGATTATGATCTCAGGGTCCTGGGATAGAGCCCCACATTGCATTGGCTCCCTGCTCAGCAGGGAATCTGCATCTCTTGCTCTCTCTCCCATTGCTCCCTCCCCACTGCTCATTCTCTCTCTCTCTCTCAAATCAAATATTAAAAAAAAAAAAAAAAACTAAAACTAAAATAATGAAATACCACCACACACCTATTACAGCGGTCAAAATCTGGAACATAATAACGTCAAATGTCAGATGTGGAGCTATGGAAATTCTCATTAATTGTGGAAATGCAAAATGGTGCAGTTACTTTGGAAGACAGTTTGGCAGCTGCTTATGTTAGTCATACTCTTAACATATGATCCAGAAATCATGCTCCTTGGTTTTCACCTAAAGGAGTAGAAAATTCATGGCCACATAAAATCTACACATGGGTATTTATAGTAGCTTTATCATAATTGTCAAAACTTGAAGCAACCAAGACATCCTTCAGTAGGTAAATAAGAAAACTATTGTACATGTGGACAATATCACTCAGTGCTAAAAGAAATGAGCTATCAAGCCATGAACACACAAAAGAAACTTACATTACTAAGTAAAAATAATCAATCTGAAAAGGTTAACACAACCTATGATTCCAACTATACAACATTCTGGAGAAAGCAGACCTATGGAAACAGAAAAAATAACAAAAACAATCATTACCAGTGGTTGCAGGTGGCAGCAGAAGAGGGATAAATAAGATCACAGAGGATTTTCAGGACAATGAAAATGCTCTCTATGATATTTCAGTGATGGATACATTTCATTATACATTTGTCCAAACTCAAATATACAATACTGAGAGTGAACCCTAATGTAAACTCTGGGCTTGTGGGTGATTTTGATGTGCCAATGAAGGTTCATTAAGTGTAACAAATGTAACATGCTGGTGGTAGATATTGATAATGAAGGAGTCTATACATGTGTGGGGGTAGGGGGCTTACAGGAATCTCTGTAACTTCCTCTCAATTTTGTTATGAACCTAAAACTGTTGGGGCACCTCGGTGGCTCAGTTAAGCATCTGTCTTTGGCTCAGGTCATGATCCCAGGGTCCTGGGATCCAGTCCAGCTTTGGGCTCTCTGCTCAGTGGGGAGCCTGCTTCTCCCTCTGGCTCTGCCTGCCACTCCCCCTGCTTATGCTCTCTCTTTCTCTCTCCCACCCTCTCTCTCTCTGTGTCAAGTAAATAAAATCTTTCAAAGAAAAAAGAATCCTAAAACTGCTCAAAAAATTTTATAAAACCACCTAAACCAATTCAAAGATTCATTTTTGGTAGAGTTATTTTATAGGAAAATTATTCAATATTCAATAATTCAATAATTATTCAAACTATAGGAGAATTATTCAATAGCCATTGTTAAACTACATACAAAAAGAAATGAATGCATTTTTAAAGATATTTAATCTGTTTCATAGTCAACTGAGAATTAATTAGATGAATGAGTAGTTTCCTAAACAAGTTTTATTCCCTTTAAAATTCATCATGTGTTTGCTTAAGCTTTTTACCAGGAGAGTTAATTTTTTCCCAGAAGATCATGAACTCCATCAGGTAAAAAGGTCTCATCCTAAATTAGGTTTATAAGATCATCTTTTTTTTTTTTCCTTTGGGTTGGAAAAAGTTATGTCTTGCTATATACAATGTGGATGTGTGTTACTTGAACTCTAGTCTCCAGCATATCTTAACTCTTTGTTACAGCAGGCAAAACTCATCAGAAAAATTATTTGTAGGCTCTTCTTTAGGGAGTATTATTACTACTCCTGCAAGTGACAATAATTAATTTTGAAAGCCTTTGAAAAGCATTTTCAAATTTTGAACAAAATCTTTCAATCTATGAAAAATAATCAAAAGAATGTATTTTGTCCTAATAATCAAAAACCACTTAAATATGAGTTGGACTACTTGTTTAAATATTTAAACTAATTGCTATTATGCATTTTTGTGACTCTTCTAATATTAAAATATAAATATGTGTATGAGAAACATTATCTAGCAAGAAGAGGAGGCCTGTAGTAGACATATATCAAACATGAGAAGACGGTCCCAGAATTTTAAGATACCTTGCTATATTTTTCCATGAAAAAAAATTTCATTATTGATGGCATTTTCCATTATGATATCGCATCCGGATTTCAGAGTGAAGTGGTTGCTTTGATGAAATAATAATGCAGGAGAAGTAAAGAAGAGTAGATTAAAATATTTATTTTTGTTTTAGAGTTGATCATGTTACTTCAGTAAAAATATACACAAAATTGAATGTGATTGCAACTACATAAGTTGTTTCTTACTACTACAAGAGGAGGCACAAAATGTTGGAAGTTGTGTCTGTGCTGAACACCCGCCTTTTAAAATTTTAGTAGACCAGTCTAAAAAAAAAAGACATCCTACGTATAACATATTTGAAGAGGATAAATCTTTTGTGTTCTGCAAAATTCTGGATGAGTATTTATGTAGAATATTTTTAATATAGGACACACATATATTCACTTTACATGGTACTTACTGTTTATTTAATTCATGAGTTTTCCCACCAACAGTGTAGGAGGGTTCCCCTTTCTCCGCATCCTTGCCAGCATCTGTCATTTCCTGACTTGTTAATTTTAGCCATTCTGACTGGTTTTATCTCATGTTCATTGAACTCTCCATCAGTAATTATTGGTGTCCCAAATAAAATGAAGGATAGCAAAGAAATTCAATATAATTCAAGATACACAGTGTAACAAATTAGAAGCCATTGTTACATTGGTTTGGGAGAATAATAAATTATTCATTAAGATGATCAATAGTGAACCACAGTGACTATTTTGAAGACAGAAGAATACTTGTCACCACATTTTAATAATTTTAAATAGATAAATAATGCTCATAACTAAAATCTTATAATTTTATAGTTTTATTAAATTTGTCCACATACAGAAATAGGACACATGTTTATCAGTCTTAGAAAGAACAAAGAAAAAATCATTGAACAATTTCTTCAGCCTCAAATAATAAATCTGATATTAAGAGCTCACCACATTGTACTGTGGGCAATATTATATTGCAAACAATATACATAAAAATGGGTAACTTTAAAGTTTCATTCCTAATGTATAGAAGGAACTTTGAAGGCTCCTAACACATGAGAGAATCTTATGCAAACTGAAAATAGGTACAAATGCAAAAAGGATCCCCTCATAAAGACTGACTTAGTCCATGGTCATGGCACACATCTTGGCAAGCTGGACTGAAATTAATTTACCTCTTTATAAATCCGTGTTGAACATTTCTGTGAAAAATCGGTGCCAAGTATATCTTGTTGGATGTAAATTAAAGGTATAATCTTGTCTTTCTCTGCTAAGAAATTGCAAGCTCTTCAGAGTTAAGGACTATAAAGAGTAGAAACTAATTAACTGTTAAATGATATAAATGTATTGTGCCATTTTCTACTGAGCATCATTTTTAAACAAAAAAATATAATTGCTTCTACTTGTAGCATTTCACACTTCATCTGAGATTTTATATTCATTATTGTATATAATCCTATAACAAGCCTATGATACAGACAAACTGGGTGTGATTATTGCACTTTTAAAAGGTTACACAGCTGGTAAGCGCAAGAACCAAAGTTATACCAAAAATTTTGAATCTCAGTCTACTGTAACTCTCTTTAGAGTAACTTGCTATGGAAGAGCTGTTACTATTAAAAAATGGTTACATATTAAAGGATATTATTAAATAGTAGCTTTCCATATGGAAAATACTCACTCACTGACTAAAATGGCCTTAATGATCATTACGTTTTTGAAATTGACAAGGATAGATAGATAAAATAATTAAATATCTACAAGAAAGAAAGAATAAAAACACCTCTTTATGTAAAAATGTAGCAGTTTGAGCCTTAAATTTTAGTTGCTTGTACTTAACCTATGATATATTTATATTCTCATTTGATTAAACATTAACCTTTTAATATTGCCACAAGTCACTGAAATATTTTTTTAAAGATTTATTTGAGAGAGAGAGAGGATGTATGCACAAGCAGGAGTGGACAGAAGGAGAGGGAAAGAAAATCTCAGGCAGACTCCATGCTTAGCACAGAGCCCATGTGGGGCTCGATCCCAAGACCACAACCTGAGGCAAAACCAAGTCAGCCACTTACCCAACTGTGCCACACAGGTGCCCCTGAAATATTTTTGATCCAGCTACCAGCCAGAGATTCAAGAGTTGACTCAAAGTATTTTTTAAGTCCTATACCTGCTTCTTTTTCACTGCCATCAATCAAGGCAAGAATACTGACACTTGTGGATTAAATAAATAAAAGAGCTCAACAGATTGGGTCTAATTGATTCAGTGAGAAAGTGTTCATATAAAAACACTGATTAATGTTTATCTTTCTAAATTTTATACATGTTTTAGTTTTTATCTTATGCATCAGTTCCAGCTTTTGACTACAAGCAACTCTAGGTAATTTCAGCAGAAAAAGAATTTGTAGAATTAATAAAGCCTGTGAAACATGGCCTGGACTATAAGCAGGATCCAAGGATGCGAGGAGACAGGAAAACAGTTCAGGCTGGTTCCAAAAACAGTCTGAGTAAGGTGTGCTCTTTGCCTCTTCTGCTTCAATATTTCAACTTCAATACCAGAATAATGGCTTAACCTCCCCATATCTTTGCATTAAATTTTTGGATTCAAAGTCTCAGCAGGTTATATCTTCTCTCCCCAGCAATTAAAAGAAGGAATATCTAGCTTATTCATTTTCACTATGGTGGCAGTGGAACCCTGACTTTTAACACAATTTACTCAATGAGGGTTCTTCTTAAATAGAGAAAATTGTTAACTTTGAGTAAGCTAAAATGGGTAGAAGTGCCTATCATATTTTTCAGTTTATAATAGAAGTTCACTGACGTTATGGATTCATTTTTACCTCGTATTTACATTCCTCACTCTGCTTAAAACAATTTTGGTTATACTGTACGCAGTTTAACATCTGCCAGTAGGCTCCTGAATAGAGGTAAAAATAGTCTCTTTCAAGGCCAGTATTCCATGTTTTCTAAAGCTGGATTCAAATAACTCTTTTCATATCCCATAATCAGAGAATTCAACACATGTTACAGAATATCTTTAATCACTGAAATCTATCAATAAACATTTGTAAGGCATGCCAAGCTTTGTAACATGTATTTTGGGGAATTCTAAAGAAGTAAATAACAGTCTGTGGACCAAAGACGCTCATAATCCTGATAGAGAGATGAAATTTTTCTTATGGCAAACAACTTGAAAAAAAGTCTAAGGTACAATAAGCAAGAGCATATGATGTATAAAGGCTCTTGCACAGGCATTAAGAAAATACCAAGTAACCAAAAGATTAATGTGGACTGTGTTTACTTCAAGATCATGGATATAAATTGATTTATACAGCCTGGATTCAAGGATGGATAACATTCTCAAAATAAAAGTCTGATGAATAAAAATATCATGAGGCA
Organism: Enhydra lutris kenyoni; assembly: GCF_002288905.1. NCBI lineage: Eukaryota > Metazoa > Chordata > Mammalia > Carnivora > Mustelidae > Enhydra > Enhydra lutris. Next base: position 74,511,970 of record NW_019154105.1, on the reverse strand, counting down.
GTTTGATTTATATAACACTAATAAAAAGTCCCTGCAATGCATTATTAAAACAGGTTTTATAATATCAATTGTCAGTGTTTCAATTGAATGTATTGTTTTTCTAAAAAATTTTCAGGCAGTAGACCTGATTTCATTTCTTGAAAAATCTAATGAGTTTAGCATTTTGAAATTGACAGATTTAGTTCATTAATTTAGATGTCTGTGAGCATTTCCCAGTGAAAGATTTTGCTTCATAATGCATGACAGTTGCATTCTTTCTGATAAATACACTTATAGGAAAGAGACAAGAAGAAAAAAAAAAAAAACTTTCACCAAATGAAAAAATTCTTTTGTGGTTTCATCATTTCATTTTGAAAAAGAAAAAAAAAGTTTATAGTGATTCAGGTAAAAATTTAATAGTGTTTTAATTATTTTCCTAAAGGTTCTTTTTAAAATTATATCATGTTAGACTCTTTTTGAGAAAGGTGATGTTTTGATACTGTAGCATAGAGCATATTTAAGAAAGCTCTTTTCTTTCAGGGTCCCAATAGGAAATAGAATAAATGCTCAAAATATAATTATTCTAGAAAGATTTCATAAAAATATTAATAAACAAGTATAGAGGGTACATGGAAAGAAAGAGATAGTGTCAGATCACAGAGCTGTTTCTAGATCTCCAAGGCTTGGCCAGAGAAATAAACGATGCTATAATTACAGGGAAGAGCTTCCTTGAATCTAGCGTCTGAAAATCTCAGATTAAGTTCCCAGGTTCTTAGCTTATTATATGGAAAAAAAATTTTTTAATGCCACTGAGATTTTGCTAAGCTAAAAATCCACATTACAAAGATCCATGGCAATCTCTGATAGCATATTTTACTGAATAGTAAGAGAATAGCAAATTAAGATTAGTAACATTAAGAATTTAACGATAACTAAAAGCATGACTTTTGATGCACCAATAATTTGCCTGTTGTTTAAGCAAAGCATAAAAAATAGTTTATTCACCTGTACATTTCTTAGGAGTCTGACAAAGTTTTAAAGAAATCTAACATTAAAATGGAAAAGTTTCAAAGGCAAGTCAGCCATGTTCCCTTATTTTAAATTAATAACATTATATATTCATTATTTATTATTCAAGAAACATTTATTATAAGTCTACTATATGTTCAGTATCATGAGTCCTTGGCCTTTAAGAGTTCAGTATAGTCAAAACTCTAATAGGAGGCAAACTTTTATAAACAGATTAGTTATTTAAAACACACTGATTTGATGAAACTTTCAAAGTGTAAGTTCTTTCAAGTCATTTACCCTTCATGGGAAAATATTCCTTTTCCTCTCCTTCTGTTTATTGTGGTTTTGATCTGTGCTGAAAAATCAGCATTTCAAGGATCAGTTACATGCTTTGCTTTACTTTTTAAAAAATATATTGAGTTATTTGGTCTGCATAACATCAAAGGTTGGAATATCTATCAAATTGCAAATTTCCTAAGGTCAGAAATCATGTTCTCTATTTCATTGGCAATTCTATACTTCCTTATTAGGGGCTACAAACAGAGCATACAGTTGCAGATCTCAAATTTAAGTTCAGTACTTGGTTTGTCTCTGTGCCAGAGTGATTGAATTGAGTTATGCCTTATTTTTATAAGGCATATTGATATTTTATTAAATATCAAACATACAATTGCCAAATGTTTTATTATGATTATATCTACCTTCTTGAAATGGTATTCAATTTTTCCACAATCTATTGTGTTCTATTAGAAAAACATTGCTGTTAAATTAAATTAGTTGAACTCACATTTTTTATACATTTTAATGGCAAGAAACATTTCCAGTTCAACAGCTTTAAAACAAGATGGCTGAACTGTCTGCAACCCTCACAGTTGCATTACTATTGCATTTGAAACAGAGCTCGCCCTGAGTATTTTACTCTCACAACTGAGGTCTGAAAGGGAAAGCTGCAGTGAAATTCTGGGAATTCATCTCAAAACAAGTGAGCCAAACCAAGACCGTAAAATTTCTCAGCTTAAATGTTAGCTGGCTAACCTCTCTCAGATCCTTAATATATTTTTAAATGACACAGAAAATGTGAAACCTTAAAAACAAGATTCAAAATCAACTTATTATAGAAATTTGGAAGAATATTTCCTTGTTAACAGAAAAATAGCACTGATTTTAGGAAATACTATCTTCGCTTCAGTGATATACAGGTTTAATCTCATGACCCAGACTCACAAAGTGGCAAGTTACCTACTGCCTTAGATCTAAAACAGGCAATTGTCTTCTTAATTACTTTTGAGGTAAGGAATTCTTCTTTCTCCATCTCCTTCTAGCTTTGTACATCAATTCTAAAACAGCTAGTCTTAGAGTCAACAGACCTGGAACAAACAAATGGGCAGAGGAGAGTGAAAAGAAAGGGTCATGGGGATTGTATCTTGCCAGTTTTACCCTACTTCTTGGGATAAATAATTCCTTAAGTAAAGTACAATGCTTCTGAGAAAATACAGACCTAATGATGCTGAATTTAAAGAATAGAAGGTTTTGCTTGGTTTTAACGTCTTTTTAGAGTAATAGAGGTAAGAAATTTTCAGAAGAGAAGGTTTTCCAGAAGTCAAGTGTTAAACTAACAGCTGAACAAATCAACCTAAACTCCAACTTTGGGTCTGGAAGGACCTGTGACCATCACCAAGGCAACAGGGCATCTGAGGCAAGTACATTCCAACCACTTATCTTTTAACCAAAACTGACTGTTTTAAGGGATCACTTCATTTGAGAATGAGTAAACAAGGGGTGCCTGGGTGGCTCAGTCAGTTAAGTGTCTGCCTTTGGCTCAGATTATGATCCCAGAGTCCAAGGATCAAGCCCCACATCAGGCTCCTTGCTTAGCAGGGAGTCCATTTCTCTCCCTCTTCTGCCCCTCCCCCTGCTTGTGCTCTGTCTCTGTCTCTCAAACAAATAAATAAAATCTTAAAAAAAGAAAAAAAGAATGAGTAAAACTAGAAAATTACTGTTTGTGTTCTCTGAACAATACAAAAAAAAGAGAGGGGTGAGGTGAAATCATCCTGAAGACTTATGGAAAGTAAACACTTCTGAAAATATACTACTGCTGTATCCAGAAAAAATGACAGAAAAACATTTGCCATTCTAAAACAATAACGCAAAAAAAAAATATGGCATGTATGAAATTAAAATGAAAACCCATTAGATAATATGAGGTTGAAATGAGGACAAAAGTTAATATGTAACAAACTGCAAAGAATCTAAAATTATAACTTCTGTGAAGATTCTCCAAAACAGAATTTCTAACACACGTATCCTGGATATACATGGCTCCATAGGCAGAGATGATACAAAGAAGGGTCATCCACAGGAAAATTATAATGAAAGGCAATTTTAATTGTGTACAATAGATTTATATATAAAATATTGTGTCCATTTCAAATTACTTTCTTAGGAAATGTGTCTGTGTCCCAAATTCCCTGAGCTTACCACTTTACAATGCTCTATTTTCCACCATGTGGGTCATTTATAGACTTCAGCTTTTACTGAGTAAAACAGGAAGTCACTGAAGGGGTGAAATGCAGTGAAGCAAAAGAAAGAGTAATTTGAGAAACACAAGAAGTTTAAACAGGAGTGACAGGGTGGGGAGGTTTAGTTCAAAATGAAGAAGGAAGTAACTATGGCTCCTGGCTTTCACACCTGGGTGACAAGCAGCAATGATTCTGAAAAAACTCAGACACTGGAATCCAAGAAAGTCTGAGATGAAGTGGTTAGATATGGAGATACATATACTACAGATTAACACAAATATGTAAGTAAGGGATATAATCCCTAATGAAGCTAAAATTTAAAGAACCAAGGTACAAATTCTAATGAAATATAGAACAAGAATATGTCTGAAATCTTATTCAGATTCCGTTTTACTAGTGCCATCAACATTCTGTTCTTACCATGAAATGAAAGTGTTGCAGAATCGCGAGTTCATCTGCACCAAAGTGCTGCTTATTGGAATTCAGATTTGCTAGGCTGGTTGTGTGAAAAGAATCAATGAGCAACGGAGCCCGGCCACCCTATGAACTGATGGAGGCAAGCACATTTTAAGATATGTCAGTGACTTACTGGGGCATGACCTGGAGCAATGCATTGTGCTTTGGAAAAGATAGTAGCTGCAGTTGAGAGAATATGAAGTCGGGGGCAATCAACCACAGAGTTAATTCATTTTAGCAAAATCTTTGTGTTTTGCTAAGAGACCAAAAAAAAAAAAAAATGACTTTATGCTCAAAAATAGGCCATGTAACGGAAAGCCCAAGACTATAATCACAGAAAATAATCTCTTAGCATAGCATTTTGGAAATGACTCTGGGTTAATGACAGTCGCAGTACCATTAGCCCATCTGCATGCAGAAGCAGAAGTGTTTCACAGAATAAATTTAAACTATGAAAGACCTTAAATTCTTATGCTATACCCTTATAGCTAGCTCCCATGCTACTAACAAACATGTCATTCCAAGAGGCAAATAAGTAACGTTTTCGATGTGAGGAACTGTAAGTTGAATAAATAAAAAGGTATGCATATATTTTTTCCTGCTTCTGATAGACATATGATGAGGTGATTTCCCATGTAAAATTTAATCAGTCTCATTTTAACCATTCTGGCACTTACATTTATGATGTTCACATTTTCTATTGGTAGATATCACAAATGACACTAAGCTATCATATTTTCTTCAGTTACAAAGTTTACTGCTATGTGTGAGAATTCCCAAAATCAATGTAATTTTTAAAAGCTAGCCAAGGATATTATTCTTTTGGATACTGTGTATGTCATAAACACATTAAAAACATTTTCTAGCTCTTCAGGAAGAATTAATTTCAGAAATTATATGTGGAGAATGGTTTATAGATTGGTTTATTGTTAACCTGTGTACAAATGAAACTACGGTGCTCAGAAAAAGCATGTAAACAACAGCTCCACAAACCAGTTTGGCTTTAATAACTTAAAGCCTCCATAACTGCAAAGATAAAACTATAAATGTGTATTATGATCACAACTTAAAAAAAAAATCCCCGAAACTGGACGTATACTCTACCAAAGAATATCAGTAGAATTTACTGTATATACAACCAGTTTGAAATGGACCAAAATTGAACTGAAAAGGAATACTCTTTCCCAGATAATTTTTAACTTGTGTGAAGTCTGAGAATAAGAACAGCATATAAAAGGATCACATCTAACAGATGACATGTGGATCACTTTTATTTCATAGCAGTGGAAACTATCAGAATACTGCCACTGGTGAGACAGACCAAAATAAGAAGCAAAGAAAAGCTAAGTCAACATATTTCAATACTGAAAGTTTTGGGAAATATTTCTAGTCATTTTCAGATAAGTTATTTAGTTGTAAGTGAAAGAGCTATTGGGTGGGTAGTATTTAAGGTAAACCCTTCATTATATCAAAAAAGTACAGAAGTCATTTTTCTCAAATTGTTCATTCTAGGAAATTTAAAAATATCTAGTCATGTATTTTTAAAATCTAATATTCCAACCCTCCCTACCATGACTCTTATTGAGGTAGACGAGTGTGACATTTCAGTCTTCCTCCGCAGGAAGCACATATGAACATAACTATTAGGTTAAGAAAGAATCTAAAGCAATGTTATGCCACATGTGGAACACTGACTAGTGCTGGTACACACACAGATGCACAGTTTAAACCCACCAACCAGCTAAATTCAGAAATTGAGAGTGTATACTTTATTAACCTGACATTGCTGTGACACATAAATATGTTATCACTGTCAATAAATATGGTTTGGAATTTAAGTTCTGGATAGGATTAACTTCTGATGGTCCAGCTGTAACCCCAGAAAATATATTTATTTATGATTTTTGTGAGTAGATCCTCAGATTAAGATTGCACCAGAATATAAATCAACTCATTACTTTGTTCACTGAGAAAGTCTGATGATTATCAGCTAAATTGGACAGTGTATTTCATAACATACCAAGAATTATGTTATATAAAAGTTAATACATTAAAGATTATGCTACTAAATTATAATATGATTGCTTATAAGTAACTGTTACTGCATGCTAGTGTATGATGGTTATCAAGGAAAAAGGTTCTGTGTTAATGTTTGAATTATGGAACAAACTCTTAGCATGTCTGAAAATAAGTTTCGGTGTTGTCCGAAGTATTAAAAATGTGGTTTTTCTACCACACTTGATTATTTACCTATATCTTCAGAGTTATAAACTTTTAATACATCCAAGCAAAAAAAAAAAAAAGTGTCATTTTTTTATTTAATTTTATTTTTTATAAACATATAATATATTTTTATCCCCAGGGGTACAGGTCTGTGAATCGCCAGGTTTACACACTTCACAGCACTCACCATAGCACATACCCTCCCCAATGTCAATAATCCCACCCCCCC
>NW_019154105.1:74478090-74490553 GCF_002288905.1 Enhydra lutris kenyoni | reverse complement strand
GAAAGACAACTATCATATGATCTCCCTGACATGAGGGAGAGGAGATGGAACATGGGGGGTTAAGGGGGTAGGAGAAGAGTAAATGAAACAAGATGGGGATTGGGAGGGAGACAATCCATAAGTGACTCTTAATCTCACAAAACAAACTGAGGGTTGATGGGGGGAAGGGGTTTGGGGGGCTGGGGTCATGTACATTGGGGAGGGTATGTGCTAAGGTGAGTGCTCTGAAGTGTGTAAACCTGGCGATTCACAGACCTGTACCCTTGGGGATAAAAATGTATTATATGTTTATAAAAAATAAAATAAAATAAAATTTAAAAAAAAATTAAAAAAAAATAATTACTTTGAATGTAAATAGACTAAATTCTCCAATCAAAAGACATAGGGTGACTGAATGGATAAAGGAGCAAGACCCACTTATAGGCTGCCTACAAGAGACTCTTTTCAGAATGAAAGCCATATACAGATTGAAAATGAAGGGATGGGAAGGCATTTATCATGCAATGAGAGGTAAAAATTAAGCCAGAGTAACAATATTTATATTGGACAGAGTAGACCTTAAAACGAATACTGTAACAAGAAACAAAAGACAATAGATACCATAAAGGGAACAAGCCATTAGGAAGATAGAACAATTGTAAATTTTATGTACATAATACAGGAGCACCCAAATACATAAAGCAGCTCTCAATGAACATTAAGTCGGCATTATGTTATTTGTTTTATCCTTGTTAATACCTATTCTTCTCAAAATATTCCAGAAAAATAGAAGAGGAAGGAAAGCTTCCAAACTCATTCTATAATGCCAGCATTACCCTGATACCAAAACCAAAAAGACCACAAAAAGAGAACTACAGGCCAAAGTTCTGAAGACCATAGGTACAAAATACTCAACAACATACTTAGTAACCCAAATCCAATAATATATTTTTAAAAAAATTTTTCACCATGATCAAGTAGGATTTATTTCTTGGTTGTAAAGGTGATTCAATATTTGCAAATTAATCAATGTGATATGTCACATCAATAAGAGAAAAGATGAAAACCATGTGATCATTTCAATATATGCAGAAAAAGCACCCGACAAACTACAAAATTCATTAATGATAAAAACCTTCAGCAAAGGATGTTTAGAAATGGCATATCTCAACATAATAAACATATATGAAAAACCCACAGCTTACATCACACTCCATGGTGAAAACCTGAGAACTTTTTCCTGAATATCAGGAACAAAACAAGGATGACCATTTTTATCACTTTTATTCATTATAGTACTAGAAGTACTAGCCACAGCAATCAGACAACAAAAAGAAATAAAATGCATCCAAATCAGCAAGGAAGAAGTAAAACTTTAACTATTTGTGATGATATGACACTATGTATAGAAAACCCTTAAGGCTCTACCAAAAACTGCTAAAACTGACAAATGAATTCAGTAAGAGAGCTATATGCAAAAGAATGAAGAATGAAACTGAGATACTTTATTACCCCATACACAAAAATAAACTCAAAGTGGATTAAAGAATGAAATGTGAGACCTGAAGCCATAAAAATCCTAGAAGAGAGAACTAGTAATTTCTCTGACATCAGCTGCAATAAAATTTTTCTAGATATGTATCCTAAGGGAAGGGAAACAAACAAAAAAAAAGGTAAAAATAAACTATTGGGACTATGTCAAAATAAAAACCTGCAGAACAAAGAGAACATTGAACGAAATTTAAAAAAAAAAAACCAGCCTATTAAATAGAAGATATTTGCAAATGACATATATGAGAAGGGGTTAATATCCAAAATACATAAAGAACTTACACAACTCAGCACCAAAAATAATAAATAAATAAATAAATAAATAAATAAATAAATAAATAAAATTCAGTTAAAATGAGAAGACATGAACAGAAATTTCTCCTAAGAAGACATACAGATGGCCAACAGACACATGAAAAGATGGTCAACATCACTAACCACCAAAGAAACGCAAATCAAAACTCCAATGAGATGTCACCTCACATCTGTCAGAAAATCAGGGGCACCTGGGTAGCTCAGTTGGCTAAGTGTCTGCCTTCAGCAGGAGGAAGGAGAGGGACAAGTGAATCATAAAAATTTTCTGTCTTCCATTATAAGTAACCATTTACTATTTTAATTTATGGTACACAAAATTATATAATAAATTTAATGAAATAAACAGTTCAGACACAAAGTTTTTAAAAACTTAACCTAAATGAAGAAGTTCATATAACAAGTCAATTTCATTTAAGTGACTTCAGCTTTATCAATAAATATATATGAAATTTTCTTTTTAAATGATGACAATGTCTTCGATACTTCTGTCATCTAGAGTTAAGGTTTATGCTCTTCTCTTGAATCTGTATGGACATGCGACCATTTTGTGCAATAGCACACCGAGAAAGTGAAATTATATAACTTCCAAGGCTAGGTCATAAAAGAAATGCAGCTTACAACCTACTTGTGGGTCCTATCACAGTGGTGCTCTGAACCACCACATAAGAAATTCAAATACCCTAAGGCCACTATCCTGTGAGCTACCATATAGAAAGACTATACTTAGGCTCTCTAGCTGACTGTTCTAGTTGAAGAACCAGCCAACAGCATCAGTTGCCAATCACATGAATGAGTCATGCTGGATTCCCAGCCCAGTCAAGCCTGAAAATAACTGTAGCCACAACCAACAGCTGGCCTCTTTTCAAATTCCTGGCTCAAAAAACTGTGAACCACCACCAAAACCAAAACCAAAACAAAACTATTATCACTAACTGGTTTACAAATCACTAATTTTTTTTTAAAGATTTTATTTATTTATTTGACAGAGAGAGATCACAAGTAGACAGAGAGGCAAGCAGAGAGAGGGAGGGGAGCAGGCTCCCTGCCAAGCAGAGAGCCCGATGCGGGACTCGATCCCAGGACCCTGAGATCATGACCTGAGTCGAAGGCAGTGGCTTAACCCACTGAGCCACCCAGGCGCCCCACAAATCAACTAATTTTGAAAGTGATTAGGAATTTAGTTCAAGTATGAAATGGCAATCAATCAGACAAATAGAAAGTAAAATATAAAAAACATGCAGAAGTCAATTATTTTTTACTTAAGCAAGATTTATTACTGTACTTGCAGAATGAATTTTATTTCTTGCAATCCAAGAACAAAGAGATCAGTTGCACCTTGTTGTAGAGTGCAGAATTCCATCTTCCAAATAAGCTTAAAAAGTCAAAAGAGTTTGAAACCAAAATATGATGAGGATGAGTCCTGAAAGTTACCCAGGAAACACTTTAAGCATGGAATTAAAAAATTAAAATATAAATTCAAGCTGAAAAGCATGAGTTTTAAATATCTACTTTCCTTGCATTTGTCAATACAGATAGAACTATATCCCTAAAATAGCCATATTAACCTGCATTCATGTGGGATTACCAAGTAATCAACCACAGATTCTATATGTCTGTCCAGAATTTTGTGCCATAATCCATATCTATAAATGTATTTTGGTACCAAGAAACTTTAGCCAGCCTGAGATCTTCATTCCAGTTTGCACTTGTATTATATAACAGTTTGTAATCTCTGGAAGGTACAGAAGTAAATACAAAAATAAAGAAGAAAATCAGAACAATAATATTGTCCTAAATTAAATTTAGCAAAAGTTTTCTAACCATGGTGATCATTTCTTTGCAATTTGTCATTTAAGTGCTTGAAATGCTTAACAGAATACGATATATTTGAAGACCTATCATATTAGATTTTTAATTTTAAAACTATAAAAAGTTAGCTTAGTTTTTTAAGCCATGTTTGGATTGATACATAACATGAATTTTTATATTTAAAAATTTACACACTAATTTGTGAGTTTAAGTGCATTAAATTTTATTGAGAGATTTATAAATATGTCATTTTAATAATTGAGAGATTCAGATATATTAATTCTTCTACTATAGTTTGAGATGTATTTATATACAATCAGTTATGTACATTAAATTGAGATAATCTAAAAATGATCAAAGAATGAAAGGAATTTTTATGTTTTTTACAAAAGCTATCAGATTTATAAATTAAAAACAAGCTTATATGTTAAACTTGATAAAAAACAGTTATCAAAATCTGTAGTTTTAATGAGTAAACTACTGATTTAAACAAGGCAATGCAAAAATTCCGGTCAGATAGTGATAATTGAAAGGATTTCCGCTGCCTCAATGTACAGCAATAAAAATACAAAAGTTTGTATCATTTTTATAAATAATTTAAGCCAAATTATTAACTGTGCTTTGATAATCTTTGAAGCCTATAACCTGGTTTATTGATTAAAGACTTTAATGAAAACATCCTCATGTTTAAGAAATCAAAACTAGACACACAGGAAATTCACCAGCTACATAGTGAATACTTTAAATTATCAGAGATCACTTACAACCAAACACTGGTCTGAAGGTATTTTGGATCAGAAAAGCCATATGTGCTTGGACTACAAATTCACTAAAAGTTATTTCATAGTAATAATCTTCCTCCACTTGGGAAAGGCAAGCCAGGTTCCCTAACTGCATGTCTCAATAGAGTGGACCTTCTTCAAATTCATTCTTTCACTGAGGGTAGGTTGTTTGGGGCTTTATTGGATACCTCCTAGTCAACACCCTATGTTGGGTGGTGCTAGCTTTTTCCTCCTGTAAACCCACACCTCATGTGGCTATCAAAACAAGAGTGCAAGTTGACTGGAGAGTGTAGATTCTTTAATCTCACCTTCTCATCTCCCTAGACCCCTACGTTCAATTTATTTTTAATCATAAAGGATTCTTCTTACTATACAAGGTCAGAAATACAATTAAAATATAATTTAAGGGGCACCTGGGTGGTATAGTCACTTAAGTGTCTGCCTTCTGCTCAAGTCATGATCTTAGGGTCCTGTGATAGAGCCCCACATCTGGCTCCCTGCTCAGTGAGTTGTATGCTTTTCCTTCTCCCTCTGCGTCTCTCCCTGCTCATGTGCTCACTCTCTCTCTCTCAAATAAATAAATAATTTGAATTTAAAAATACTGGTCCACCATACTTCCATTTCATTCTTAAAATAAATAATTTGAAAACAATTTAGTTATTGACACATTTCAACTACAAAATTACCATTGGAATTGGAAGTAGATAATATCAGTCAGTCAACCAACAAAGGTAAATGAAGTACATTCCCATAAACTTCACAGAATTGACTTTATAATCAGAAATAAAGAATTGATGAATTTTTCATAAGTTACTCTATTCTTTCTTCATCTTAGAAATCAGACTCAGAAATTAGCACAGAGACAGCCTTTGTTAGTCAAATAAGAAAGGGAGAAAAAAGAAAAGAATTGTCAGTTGCAAAAATATAAGAGTTTTTAAACATTTTTATTAATTTTACCAGAAATAAAGACTTTAAAAAGATCACGCTGTTAGGTGAATTTTTTTCTAATAAGTAATTAATGAGAAAATGATGGTAGTTGTTTTATTGATGATATTTTTATGTATAGGAAACTGTAACTCAACATCTCTGCAGATATTCCTAGCAAAAGTCAGTTTATTTGAATTATTCATCCAAAATCTATGTAAATCAAAGGAGAATATCTCTAACTCAGGCAAAAATTTTACTGTTTTCTGAAATTACAAGGGCAATATATTAAAATGGAAAAATGTTAGCAGGAGGAAGTGGTTGATATTTGTCATTACTCCTTCAGTTTCTTGGCTATAAGACCTTGGCAAATCATTCAAACTTTTGGGGACTCAGTCATCCCATTTAACATATGGGATTAATTTATTGCCACCCTGAGGCCAGGAAACAAGATGAAGTATTGATGGAAATCTCTTAAAATTTTTAGGTCAATAATCTGTCATAGTAATTCATTCATTTTTCTTTTTCATTTTTTTTCTGTCCTCCCCCAATTACCACCCACCCCACCATGTATTCTTCCAACTGCATCATGCTGTCTTAATCTTCATGCTTTGTTTTTTAGGAGATAATTTAATCTAGAAAGGAATCATTGTACTTATTTGGAAATGTGCTCTTTCTGGAAGACAATGGCTAAGCCAACATCCTATGTAGAAATGAAATTAAAGTTGACTTCAGCTACCTTCTAATTAAGAAAAAAAAATTAAAAAAGGAGCCAAAAGTTACTACAGACTTCAAAGATCAAGGAAAATTATGGCCAAATTTTTCAGGACTTCTTCTTCTCTAGAATTAAACAAAAAATGCAACTAGGTGACCAAATCAAGACTTTTGAAGGAGAGGAAAAAATCAGCTCCTATCATTCTACATTCTAAGAATATATTTTACAGTCAATTCTCCTATAATATGGAGTCATAATGTTGGACTTCTTACAAGAAGACCTTCCAACTAGAAAGCTCTGGTTATTATTAGCTCTTTTGAATAGTTAAGTTTATATTTCATTGACTTCTCAATCCACAACACAGAGTACTTTTGCTTAGCCAAAAATGGTTTTTATAGTGTGTGTTTTTGTAGAAAAAAATTCCCAATTATAAAGGAATATGCAATGACTCTTATAGCTGCAGACTTGGCTCATGATTTATTTTACAAGACTTTCCTCACACTTCTTTGCTAAAGACATTCCTTGTGTTTTATTACAAGTTTCTTCCATTGCGTCATGTTCTCAGTGGGATAGTGTGGCTGTATTTTATTTTACTCCTGCCATTAATTACCTGTGGGTCTGTATCATGTCTCCCTCAGACCCATTTATTATAATGGTGCCTGCTGGTGTCCCTGCAGCTAGCAGTCTGTCAGCATTTCCATTAGAAACCCCATTTCACAGGGGTTTAAAATTCAGCTGTAAAATTGTGCTTTAGGCTGTACATATTTAGAGTACATGATATGAGCTATGAAGCTCTTTATTTTTAGTTCTAAAAAGACAAATTTGGGAAAAAAGATGTTTCAAAATTGATGAGCGTATAGGTCCTAACTTTTGTGATAAGTTGAAAAATATATATATAATCCTATGAAATGTTTATAGTTTTTGTTTCATTCTTTTCAAAATTGAAACATATTTCTGTGTAATTTACAGGAAATTCAATATTACCTAGGATTATATGAATAATTTCATATCTCTTTATTTTGCTTTAATTTCTTAAAAATACATATGGAATTAATTTTTTAAAGAATTTTGATGTATTTATTGAAATACCTCAAGAAGTATTCTAATGATAATATAAAACTAATCTTCTAAAATGTTTTAGGAGTTCACTGTGGAGTTGTTCATTGGACAACTTTCAAATATGAATGTTATTTACCATAAAAATGCTTTGGGATTTGGAAATCATACGTTTCTAAAAAATTATCATACCAGAATAAATTAAATTTCCCTTATCTTGGGTATGAGAACATTGGATTGCCAGATAAAATATAAGACACCAGTTTTATGTTAATTCCAAATTTAAAAAACACAGAATTTTTAGTTTAAATATGTCCTAAATATTGTATGGGATATATCTATATAAAAAGTACAGGTATATATTTGTTGTTTATCTAAGATTCTGTTTTAACAGGGTGCTTTGCATTTTCATTAGTAAAATCTGGCAACCATAAATGTGATTATTTTTCATATTCTTCTAAACTATAATGAAAATTCAATGTTATAGGACATCTGAGCGATTAAAAAAATGCCAAAAATGTTCTGGATTTTTAAAGACACTACATAGGTTACAGAAACACTTTTTTAAAGAGTAAGCTTATGGTTAGAAAATAACAGGTTCTTGTGGATAAGAATCAAAGTGGAATAATGGAATAATATGACCAAAGGGAAATAAGAGTCATGTTTACTGGAGAGAGATTCCCTAAGGATGAGAACCAAGATAACCAAACACAAAGGTACTAAGGAAAAAGAACAATAGAGGCAAAAATATAAGAAGACATTTTCAGATGTACAGTGCCCCTTGTGGACTATCATGAATATTTGACTTAATTCTCAAGTATGCAACTATTAAATACATATTAAGGCATTTATTTATTTGATTTGATAATAAAATAAACTTTGAAAAAGACTATATCTAAAAAAGAAGTCAAAGTATTTCATTCATTCAATCTATCAAAACTCATCTTTATGCAATTGGAAGAGGCTGGATAAAAATAAATGGAGCTAGTAGTTGGGAAATGGCTGGGAAATTAATAGGTAAGAGTAGTCTGGATAAGTTGCATTGTCATAGCAGTTATTAGGGATGAAAAGAGTCACTGATAAAACAGTGTCTTTATGAAGCACTAATCAATTACACTTCACACAAAATTATACACATAGGATATAACACAAGAGTAGGATCAAAAACTTATGAAAAAAGCCATTTCATTGTTAGCACAAACATAAACACTATTCTAAAATGTGTCAAAAATGGGGCACCTGGGTAACTCAATTAGTTAAGCATCTGACTCTTGGTTTTGGGTCAAGTTGTGATCTCAGGGTCCTGAGGTCTAGCCCAACAGCAGAATATATAAAAATAAAATAACAGAAAATAAAAAATAAATGAAATAAATTTTTTTAAAAAATAAAATAGTGTTTTACATTAACATACTTTATAAGTATGTTATTACATACTTCAACCAGATTTCTTCATAATAAATAAAAATGGGAATTCCATTCATGTAATGGCATGTTAGCCTATCTAGCAGTAAACCTCCTGATCATAATAAAAATTCTCAGGGAAAAATATAAAGACAATGGATAATATAAGGACAAAATACAAATTTAACTGCTGTAAGTTATTGGAGAGTGACAAACATGAAACAGAACTGTGGGGGTGTGGCTCTTTTTTAAAAAATATCTTATTTATTTATTTGTCAGAGAGAGTGCACAGCTGGGGGAGTAGGCAGAGGGAGAAGCAGGCTCCTGCTTAGCAAGAAGCCCCATGTGGGACTCCATCACAGGACCCTGGGATCATGACCTGAGCTGAAGGCAGATGCTTAACCTACTGAGCCACCTCGGTGTCCCGGATGTGGCTCTTGACAAAGGACAATCATACTGGTTGAGGCCCAGAACCATGAAGGCATTTCCTAGTTTAAATGGCACCTGGAGAAAAGAACTACAATTTCATGGGGCTAAGGAATTGTCAGAAGATAACAATTGCCAGTGCTTCCGGAACAGAAAGTTGCAATAGGCAATCTTGAAAAAGAGTTAACTACATATTGGTTAATACTAAAATCTGCATATAAGTTCCCCCACAAATCTTTAACTGACTCAAACTATGTATGAACAGAAAAATATTCTAAATAATACAGCAGAAAGCAACATCTGAAAACTAAAGAGCTTCACAGAGATTCTTAACAGCTACTGAGGACCTGGGAGGCAGTTTGTAGATCACACCAAGTCCCGCCAACTTAGGGAAGCTTGATAAATACTGTTACCCCTGGGGTGCCTGGCTGGCTCAGTCAATAGAGCATATTACTCTTGATCTTGGGGTTGTAAGTTCGAGCTCCAAACTAGGTGTAGAGATTACTTAAAAATAAAACCTTAAAAAAAAATACTGTTACCCCAGAAAGCCATACATTCAGAGTAAAGAACATCTTTAAGGACTCAGGGTCACTCCCTGTGTTAAAGTAAAAAACGGAAATTGGCCTATTCTGATAAAGCAGCTACCACAAGAACAAAGTAATTAGTAATTTAGTAGTTTGATTGTACAAATTTCAACCATGTTTAGAAATATATTTTATATATATATATATATATATATATATATATATATATATATATATACACTTTCAAGTCTTTGAAGCATATCATCCACAGTTTCCAGTGGCCAATCTTATTCTAGTTAAGCAAAGGAACAGGAGAATATGATCCATAATCAACAGAAGCTAACCTGCAGAGGACCTTAGTATTGGAACTAGCAAAGAAAAAAAAATGGTATATAATAGCTATTATAAATATGATTAAAATATCCAAAAAAATATGGATATTATCAGTTAAACAATGGGGAGTTTCAGAAGAGATATAACAACCTTATATAAAAAAAGAAAATCAAAGAACTAAAATATATAATACAGAAAAAAAATTCATTGGATGTTACAGCAAATTATACTCTTCAAAAGATCAGTGACCTGCAGGTATGAATAGAAATTATCCAAACTTAAGCACATAGAGAATTATTATTATTATTAAACATAGCTCAATGAACCATGGGACTATAACATGTATTCTAACATTCATGAGTTAGAAATGAAGAAATAAAGGAAGGAGCAAATGGGATAAGGATATTTTAGAGATAATAACAAAAACATCTACATTTAATGGAAAAAGCCTCAACTTCAAGAATCTCAGTAAACACCAAGAAAGATAAAGACAAAGAAATATACACCTTGGCACATCATAGTCAAAATTCTAGAAACCAAAGATTAAGAGAAAATCTTGAGAAGCTCAAGAAAAAACTCATTATATTGATAGGGTCAAAAATAAGAACGAAGACTAACTTCACTCAAAAACAATGGAGTCTGATATGTTTCTCTTTTATTGCTTCTGCTTTCATTTTCATGTCAGATAAACCATTGCCTAATCCAGAATCACAAATTTATCCCATGCTCTCTTCTAAAAGCTTCACAATTATAATTATCATATTTAGGTTTGTGATCTGTTTTAATTTTTGTGTCTGGTGTAAAGAATGGGTCCAACTTCTGTCTTTCTTTCCCTGAATGAATATTTATGGCACACTATCAATTGATGGTCAGTGTAAGGGAATTCTCAGCCTGTCAATCCTGAACTATATAGCCTCTGTCTACTGTCAAGGCTTGGTGGAAGAAGGGGACCCAAACTATTGACTACATTTACCTGAAATTTATTCTCTACAACACATAGGTGAAAGAGCTAAGAAAAACTTGTGTCTTCCCCTTTTCAGGAAGTACTGTATTCTTGACTGGGAACTAAGTGAGAGAAGTATCCTTGTCTTCTTAGCAACATCTGTTCAGAACGGAGCTTCCATTTTGCTAAGCAAGGGGCATGGAATAGAGGATGAAACAGGTTGTAGCTCAAGTGCCATATAAACTACTGTTCTGACAAGATTTCAATTTTTTAAATAAATATATGTTCATTGGTCACTTAACCTTAGGGAAAATGTCTCTTCAACAAATGGTGTTGGGAAAACTGGACAGCTACACATGAAAGAACAAAATTGAACCACCTTCTTACACTATATACAAAAATAAACTCAAAATGGATTAAAGACCTAAATGTGAGACCTGAAACTGTAAAACTCCTAAAAGAAAAGGTAGGCGGCAATTTCTTTGACATCAGCTGTAGAAAAATTTTTCTGGAAATGTCTACTCAAGGTAAGGGAAACAAGAGCAAAATTCAACTATTGGGACTAGACCAAAATAAAAAGGTCTTGTAAAGTGAAAGAAATAATCAACAAAAGTAGAAGACAACCTATTGTTGTCTTGAATGTGAGAAGATATTTGCAAATGGCATTTGGTCATTTGGGTTAAAATGGTTAAATAGGTTAAAATGGGTTAAAAACCAAAATATATAAAGAACTTTATACAACTCAACACACACAAAAAAAAAAACCCACAAATAATGCAACTGAAAAAATGAGCAGAGAACCTAAATACACATTTGTTTTTCAAAGAAAGCATACAGGTGGCCACAGACACATGAAAAGATGTTCAGCATCATTCACCATCAGGGAAATGCAAACCAAAAACATAATGAGATAACACCTCACACCTGTCAGAATGGCTAGAACTAAAACTACAAGTAACAAGTGTTGGGAAGGGTGTGGAGAAAAAGTAACCCTCATGCTTTGTTGGTACTAATGCAAATTAGGGCAGCCACTGGAAACAATATTAAGTTTTCTGAAAAAATTAAAAACAGAATTACCATATGATCCAGTCTTTCCTCTACTGGGTATGTATATAAAAAAATGAAAATACTATTCAAAAAGATATATGCACTGCTATGTTTATTGCAACAATATTTAACAATAGCCAAAATACAGAAGCAACCCAAGTGTCCACTGATGAACAAAGAGGTGATGTGAGGCGTGTGTGTGTGTGTTTGTGTGTGTGTGTGTGTGTGTGTGTGTGTGAATATTATTCAGCCATAGGAAAGAAAGAGAAATTGCCATTTTCAACAACATGGGTGAAACTAGAGGGTATAATGCTACATGAATTAAGTCAGACAGAGAAAAGAAAGATACCATATGACTTCACTCATATATGGAATATAAGAAACAAAACAAATGAACAAAGAAAAAAAAAGAGACAAAAGAAAAGACTTAAATACAGAGAATGAATTGATGGTTGCCAAGGGGGAGGGAGAAAGGAATGGTTAAAGTGGATAAAGGGGATTAAGACTACATTTATAGGGGAGGAGTCAAGATGGTGGAGAAGTAGCAGGCTGAGACTACTTCAGGTAGTGGGAGATCAGCTAGATAGCTTATCTAAAGATTGCAAACACCTACAAATCCAACGGGAGATCAAAGAGAAGAAGAACAGCAATTCTAGAA
>NW_019154105.1:74468184-74473090 GCF_002288905.1 Enhydra lutris kenyoni | reverse complement strand
GGGGGTTGGGGTCATGGACATTGGGGAGGGTATGTGCTATGGTGAGTGTTGTGAAGTGTGTAAACCTGGCGATTCACAGACCTGTACCCTGGGGATAAAAATATATTATATGTTTATAAAAAATAAAATTAAAAAAGAATCCTAAGAAAAAGACTACATTTATAGTGATGAACTCAAAGAAATGTTAAAGTATTATTTGTACACCTGAAAGTAATAACACCATATATAAATATTTCAATAAAGAAAACAATTAACCTATACCTGGCTCAACCTCCATCCCCCTAATATTCCAGAGACTCTGATTTAATTATGTATACATTTCTATTTATATTTGTATATTTATATCATTTGCTGTATATTAGAACGATTTTCAGAGACACTGAATGCTTGTTTTAACATAATTTCTCCAGTTATGGTTGCTTCACTGTAGAATAGTCTAAAAACTCCTCGTGTGACTGTTCCAAAAGTGGAATCTTGTCCTTATGTGAAAAATTTATTCTATGTGACCTTTTACTATTTTACTAAAATGTCCATAATATGCTTCAAAAAGCAGAAATTTTACTTGTCATAATGCAAAAAATACCTAGAAATAAATTATAAATATTAAACCCAAAGCCATTTTAATTTTAATAAAATGAGTATTCTCTGAATAATAGCTGAGTAAATGATAGAATCACATAGAAATGAGATTTCTTGGAATGCAATAAAAGTAACACCACATTAAACATATAAGTTTAATGAATCAGTACTTAGCAATTGTTTCTATTTTCATCCATATCTCACAGAACTCTTACAACAATGGTAGTTTAAACAAGATGGAATTTTATCTCTTTCTCATGAAGAAAGGAAAAATATTGAATATAAGAAATCCAGAAGTAGTATATATCAACTAAAATATCATTAGTATCCTTTCAGCTTTTTTCTCCAATGTGATTATTCCAGCATCCATTATCACATTTGCTTTGCAGATGACAGAACTGAGCAAAAAGTCAGGAAACAAAAGGATAGCTCCCTCTAACAGCACTACCCAAAAATTGCACATGCATTTCCACTTGGACGCACCAAGTTGTAAGAATAGCTTAGAAATTTTATCTTTCTTTGAGTAGTGTGTACTCAATTAATATTCAAGGATGTATCATTGAGGAAAAAGAGGAGAACAATTACTGGGGAAAAACTCTTGGACTCTCATGTGAATATAGCCATCTTCAGTTAATCAGAAAAAAAGTAATTGAACTTAAAATAAATTAAAAACCAAAGAATAAATTAATAAAGATTAAAATTGAAATTAAAAGAAATTTATAAGAATTTATAAGAAAAAGTATATTCAAAAAAAGGATTAAAATATTGAAATCCATTGTAAAAAGAAAAACAGAAGCAGAAAATATAAAAATAAAATGTTATATTGAATAAAAATAATATAAAAAGATAATGTTTATTATATCCTAATTTCAAAATTCTTATTTTTTTTTAAAGATTTTATTTATTTGACAGAGAGAGATCACAAGTGGGCAGAGAGGCAGGCAGAGAGGCAAGCAGAGAGAGAGAGAGAGAGAAGGAAGCAGGCTCCCTGCAGAGCAGAGAGCCCAATGTGGGACTCGATCCCAGGACCCTGAGTTCATGACCTGAGCTGAAGGCAGAGGCTTAACCACTGAGCCACCCAGGCGCCCCCTAATTTCAAAATTCTTAAGGAATTATAGGAGTTATAGAAAAATTAAAAATTCCTAAATTCTTTCAAAAAGAAAGCACTTCCAAAATGGCAGAGTAAGGACCTCAGAAAAATTTCTGCTTCACAAAAGCAATCAAAATGGCACAACTTTTCAAAATTAACTTTTTCTGAATTCTGGAAATTATCTAAAGACTTGCAACACTCTGAGGAGAATTTATTCAATAAAAGGACTAGAACCCATATAAGAACAGAAATAGTAACACTTCAACTTGCTCTATTCCTAATAACCTCTCCTCAGCTCTGTGGTAGTTTTGAAAATCAATACTGTCATAACCACAATACTTGTGAAAACCGGCAGCCTAGCAGCCACGAGAGGGGGTAAATGGACTTGAATCTCTTCACAAAGCCTTCCCTCAGAGAATACTTACTATCTAACTTGTTTGGCAATTGCCTGGAAAAGCCTTATGTATACAGCCCGTCTTTATTTGAACTGACTCACAGCTTATTTAGGGAAGAAAACCATATCCCCAGGGTATTTGTCAGAAATAATCAGGAGCAATTACTTAAAACTGCACCTGCTTGAGGCAGTGAAACCAAGGCTGAACAAACAGGTTAAAAATGTATTAAGAAAATCTGGCAAATGAGAGGTCCATAGAGGGCTTTGAAAACCTCCAATATATTCCTGGGAATATGGAGGGTCATGTGCATTATTTGTGCTGTGCGCGTGACTATGAAAGACTTCAGAAGGCCTTAATCTCTCAGTTGGTTGACCTTAAGGCTCTGAGCTAGAAGGAAGTGTAGACTAAGGCAAGATTGATATTTGCCAGAGCAATGAAAGTGTGCCCCATTATATTCACAGAGCAAAAATGGGGAGACTTATATCTTCAAAGCATTTAAGAAAATTGCTGTTCAATCATTAGGTGATAACTAGGCTAATTAAGCAAAGAATTCAGCAGTAGCAGGTCAAAAAAAAAAAAAGAATTTTTTCTGTGTTTTCACTAAAAACAAACAGCCAAAACACCACCACCAAACAGTGGCAAAGAACCCAAGGGAATGTCTTCTGATTTCCAGGGCTGTCATTACTATCATCTTGTTAGTTAAGCCATGTGAAAAGAAAAAGAGAAAGCATATCCCATAAAAGTTAGCTTTTTGGAAATAATAATAAACATTTATTTAAATTGACCAAGAAGAAAGTAGAAGATTCAAATTAGTAAAACTAGTAATGTGACATATCACTCCTGTCTTTAAAGAAATAAAAAGAATTATAGGGTAATATTACAAAAACCTGTATTCAAATTAGATCACATATATAAAGCAAATTCCTATTAAGATGAATATTATAAAAACTATCCCAAAGAGCAGAAAAATCTCAATAGACCTGTAACAAGTAGACACATTGAATTAGTAATTCTAAACAAAACAAAACAAAACAATTTTCCCCAAAGAAAAGCCCTGGACCACATTGTTCACTTATGAATTATACTAAACCTTTGAGGAAGAATTAATATCAACACTTCACATCCTCTATCAAATACAAAGGAGGAAAAATCACTTTCCAACTCATTCTATGAAGCTGCTACTAGACTATTACCAAAACCAGATGATATTACAATGAAAGAAAACTACAGAACAATATCCCTTAGGGACATAAACACACAAATCCTCACAAAAATATTATCCAACAGAATCCAAAACAAACAAAGAAGATTAAATAGTATGACCAAGCAGGTTTATGTAAAGAATGTAAGGTTGGTTTGATATTTGAAAATTAATCAATGGTACTACATCATATGGTAGAATAAAGGATAAAAACCATATGATTATCTCAGTAGATGAAGAGGAAGGGGTTGACAAAATCCAACACCTCTTCATGATAAAACACTCAACAAACTAAGAATTAAAAGGAACTTCTTCAATCTGATAAAGGACATCTATGAAATCCCATAGATGACATCATATTTAATGATGGAAAACTAAACAGTTTTCCCCTAAGGAACAATTCAGGAATGTTGGGTATCATCACATATAATCGACATTATACTGGAGGTGCTAGGGAGGACAATTAGTCAAGAAAATAAAATAAAAGTCATCTATATTTGGAAACAAAGAAGTAAAACTATCTCTATCCATAGATGATGTTGTCTTGTATAGAAGAAATCCAAAGACATGAATAAAGTAACTATTAAAAACAAATGAACAAATTCATCAAGGTTGTGGAAGAAAAGATATATAAGGACAACAAAAGTTAGTTGTATTTATATACATAACAATGAGAACTATTTGCAAAAGAAATTAAAATATTTTCCAATTATACCTCAATAAAGTTGGAAAAAATGAAACATTTTTATTTATAATACTGCCAAAAAGAAAAATATCATTACAAATAAGTTTAACAAAAGATATGCAAGACTTGTACACTTTAAAAACCATAAAACATTGTTGAAAGAAATTAAAGAAGACATGAATAAATGAGGAAACTTCCTATGTTTATGGATCCGAAAGTTAATATTACTGAAATGGCTATACTCATCAAATGAATCTTTTTATTCAATGCAATAGCTATCAAAATTCCAGCATTTTTTTTGTAGAAATTGATGAGCTATTCCTGAAATTCATATGAAAATAAAAAGCATTGGAATAACCAAAACAGTCTTAAAAAGGGACAAGTTGGAAGACTCACTTTTTTTTTTTTTTATTTTGAATTACTACAAAGCTACACTAATCAAGATGGTATGATACTGGCATAAGAACATAAAAGTCAATGGAACAGAACTGAAAGTGTAGAAATAAACTCTTATATTTATGGTTTCATATATAGATGATTTTCAACAAGTGTGCCAAGATGATTTTTAATGGGGGAAAGAATAGTCTTCTCAACAAATAGTATTAAGACAACTAGATATCCACATGCAAAAAAGTAATGTTGTGTTCTTTCTTCCCACCATAAATAAACATTAGTTTAACATGGACTGTAGACTAAAGGCAAGTGATAAAACTATAAACTTCTTACAAGAACACATAGGAGTGAACCTTCATGAGCCTGGGTTATCTATAGTCTTTTTTTTTTTTAACTATTTCTTTTTTTTTTTTAAGATTTTATTTATTTATTTGACAGAGAGAGAGATCACAAGTAGGCAGAGAGGCCACAAGTAGGCAGAGAGGCAGGCAGAGAGAGAGGGGGAAGCAGGCTCCCTGCTGAGCAGAGAGCCGGATGTGGGGCTCTATCCCAGAACCCTGAGA